>NC_088867.1:54383523-54406085 GCF_032884065.1 Artemia franciscana
AGTCTTTAATCACATTCTTTACGATGTGCAATCATAAAATTGTCTAATATCTTCATTTTTTCAACATACTTAGCTATTATCCTCGAAAACTAAAACTTTTGACATAGGAAAAGAGCCTTTAATCACATTCTTTACCATGTGTAATCATAAAATTGTCTAATATCTTCATTTTTTCAACATACGTAGCTATTACCCTCGAAAACTAAAACTTTTGAAATAGGAAAAGAGCCTTTAATCACATTCTTTACCATGTGCAAGCATAAAATAGTCTAAAATCTTAATTTTTTCCACAGACCTAGCTATTATCCTCGAAAACTAAAACTTTTAACATAGGAAAAGAGCCTTTAATCACATTCTTTACCATGTGCAATCATGAAATTGTCTAATATCTTCATTTTTTCAACATACGTAGCTATTACCCTCGAAAACTAAAACCTTTCAAATAGGAAAAGAGCCTTTAATCACATTCTTTACCATTTGCAATCATAAAATAGTCTAATATCTTCATATTTTCAACATACGTAGCTATTACCCTCGAAAACTAAAACATTTGAAATAGGAAAAGAGCCTTTAATCACATTCTTTACCATTTGCAATCATAAAATAGTCTAATATCTTCATTTTTTCAACATACGTAGCTATTACCCTCGAAAACTAAAACTTTTGAAATAGGAAAAGAGCCTTTAATCACATTCTTTACCATGTGCAATCATAAAATAGTCTAATATCTTCATTTTTTCCACAGACCTAGCTATTATCCTCGAAAACTAAAACTTTTGACATAGGAAAAGAGCCTTTAATCACATTCTTTACCATGTGCAATCATAAAATTGTCTAATATCTTCATTTTTTCAACATACGTAGCTATTACCCTCGAAAACTAAAACCTTTGATATAGGAAAAGAGCCTTTAATCACATTCTTTACCATTTGCAATCATAAAATAGTCTAATATCTTCATATTTTCAACATACGTAGCTATTACCCTCGAAAACTAAAACTTTTGAAATAGGAAAAGAGCCTTTAATCACATTCTTTACCATGTGCAATCATAAAATTGTCTAATATCTTCATTTTTTCAACATACGTAGCTATTACCCTCGAAAACTAAAACTTTTGACATAGGAAAAGAGCCTTCAATCACATTCTTTACCATTTGCAATCATAAAATAGTCTAATATCTTCATTTTTTCAACATACGTAGCTATTACCCTCGAAAACTAAAACTTTTGAAATAGGAAAAGAGCCTTCAATCACATTCTTTACCATTTGCAATCATAAAATAGTCTAATATCTTCATTTTTTCAGCATACGTAGCTATTACTCTCGAAAACTAAAACTTTTGACATAGGAAAAGAGCCTTTAATCACTTTCTTTACCATGTGCAATCATAAAATTGTCTAATATCTTCATATTTTCAACATACGTAGCTATTACCCTCGAAAACTAAAACCTTTGAAATAGGAAAAGAGCCTTTAATCACATTCTTTACCATTTGCAATCATAAAATAGTCTAATATCTTCATATTTTCAACATACGTAGCTATTACCCTCGAAAACTAAAACTTTTGAAATAGGAAAAGAGCCTTTAATCACATTCTTTACGATTTGTAATCATAAAATAGCCTAATATCTTCATTTTTTCAATATACTTAGCTATTATCCTCGAAAACTAAAACTTTTGAAATAGGAAAAGAGCCTTTAATCACATTCTTTACCATGTGCAATCATAAAATAGTCTAATATCTTCATTTTTTCAACATACGTAGCTATTACCCTCGAAAACTAAAACTTTTGAAATAGGAAAAGAGCCTTTAATCACATTCTTTACCATGTGTAATCATAAAATTGTCTAATATCTTCATTTTTTCAACATACGTAGCTATTACCCTCGAAAACTAAAACTTTTGACATAGGAAAAGAGCCTTTAAGCACATTCTTTACCATGTGCAATAATAAAATAGTCTAATATCTTCATTTTTCCAAAATACGTAGCGATTACACTCGAAAACTAAAACTTTTGACATAGGAATAGAGCCTTTAATCACATTCTTTACCATGTGCAATCATAAAATAGTCTAATATCTTCATTTTTTCAACAAACGTAGCAATTACCCTCGAAAAATAAAACTTTTGAAATAGGAAAAGAGCCTTTAATTACATTCTTTACCATGTGCAATCATAAAATTGTCTAATATCTTCATTTTTTAAACATACGTAGCTATTACCGTCGAAAACTAAAACTTTTGACATAGGAAAAGAGCTTTTAATCACATCCTTTACCATTTGCAATCATAAAATAGTCTAATATCTTCATTTTTTCAACATACGTAGCTATTACCCTCAAAAACTAAAACTTTTGTAATAGGAAAAGAGCCTTTAATCACATTCTTTACCATGTGCAATCACAAAGTAGTCTAATATCTTCATTTTTTCAGCATACGCAGCTATTACCCTCGAAAACTAAAACTTTTGACATAGGAAAAGAGATTTAATCACTTTCTTTACCATGTGCAATCATAAAATTGTCTAATATCTTCATATTTTCAACATACGTAGCTATTGCCCTCGAAAACTAAAACTTTTGAACTAGGAAAAGAGTCTTTAATCACATTCTTTACCATGTGCAATCATAAAATAGTCTAATATCTTCATTTTTTCAACATACGTAGCTATTACCCTCGAAAACTAAAACTTTTGAAATAGGAAAAGAGACTTTAATCACATTCTTTACCATTTGCAATCATAAAATAGTCTAATATCTTCATTTTTTCAACATACATAGCTATTACCCTCGAAAACTAAAAATTTTGAAATAGGAAAAGAGCCTTTAATCACATTCTTTACCATGTGCAATCATAAAATAGTCTAATATCTTCATTTTTTCAACATACGTAGCTATTACCCTCGAAAACTAAAACTTTTGACATAGGAAAAGAGCCTTTAAGCACATTCTTTACCATGTGCAATCATAAAATAGTCTAATATCTTCATTTTCTAAAATACGTAGCTATTACCCTCGAAAACTAAAACTTTTGACATAGGAATAGAGCCTTTAATCACATTCTTTACCATGTGCAATCATAAAATAGTCTAATATCTTCATTTTTTTAACAAACGTAGCAGTTACCCTCGAAAAATAAAACTTTTGAAATAGGAAAAGAGCCTTTAATTACATTCTTCACCATGTGCAATCATAAAATTGTCTAATATCTTCATTTTTTCAACATACGTAGCTATTACCCTCGAAAACTAAAACTTTTGACATAGGAAAAGAGCTTTTAATCACATCCTTTACTATTTGCAATCATAAAATAGTCTAATATCTTCATTTTTTCAACATACGTAGCTATTACCCTCGAAAACTAAAACTATTGAAATAGGAAAAGAGCCTTTAATCACATTCTTTACCATTTGCAATCAAAAAATAGTCTTATATCTTCATTTTTTCAACATACGTAGCTATTACCCTCGAAAACTAAAACTTTTGAAATAGGGAAAGAGCCTTTAATCAAATTCTTTACCATGTGCAATCATAAAATTGCCTAATATCTTCATTTTTTCAACATACGTAGCTATTACCCTCGAAAACTAAAACTATTGAAATAGGAAAAGAGCCTTTAATCACATTCTTTACCATTTGCAATCATAAAATCGTCTAATATCTTCATTTTTTCAACATACGTAGCTATTACCCTCGAAAACTAAAACTTTTGACATAGGAAAATAGCCTTTAATCACATTCCTTACTATTTGCAATCATAAAATAGTATAATATCTTCATTTTTTCAACATACGTAGCTATTACCCTCGAAAACTAAAACTTTTGAAATAGGAAAAGAGCCTTTAATCACATTCTTTACCATGTGCAATCATAAAATAGTCTATTATCTTCATTTTTTCAACATACGTAGCTATTACCCTCGAAAACTAAAACTTTTGAAATAGGAAAAGAGCCTTTAATCACATTCTTTTCCATTTGCAATCACAAAATAGACTAATATCTTCATTTTTTCAACATTCTTAGCTATTACCCTCGAAAACTAAAACTTTTGAAATAGGAAAAGAGCCTTTAATCACATTCTTTACCATGTGCAATCATAAAATAGTCTAATATCTTCATTTTTTCAACATACGTAGCTATCACCCTCGAAAACTAAAACTTTTGAAATAGGAAAAGAGCCTTTAATCACATTCTTTACCATGTGCAATCATAAAATTGCATTTTTTCATTTTGCAACATACGTAGCTATTACCCTCGAAAACTAAAACTTTTGAAATAGGAAAAGAGCCTTTAATCACATTCTTTACCATGTGCAATCATAAAATTGTCTAATATCTTCATTTTTTCAACATATGTAGCTATTATCCTCGAAAACTAAAACTTTTGACATAGGAAAAGAGCCTTTAATCACATTCTTTACCATGTGCAATCATAAAATTGTCTAATATCTTCATTTTTTCAACATACGTAGCTATTACCCTCGAAAACTAAAACCTTTGAAATAGGAAAAGAGCCTTTAATCACATTCTTTACCATTCGCAATCATAAAATAGTCTAATATCTTCATTTTTTCAACATACGTAGCTATTACCCTCGAAAACTAAAACTTTTGAAATAGGAAAAGAGACTTTAATCACATTCTTTATCATGTGCAATCATAAAATAGTCTAATATCTTCATTTTTTCAACATACGTAGCTATTACCCTCGAAAACTAAAACTTTTGAAATAGGAAAAGAGCCTTTAATCACATTCTTTACCATTTGCAATCATAAAATAGTCTAATATCTTCATTTTTTCAACATACGTAGCTATTACCCTCGAAAACTAAAACTTTTGAAATAGGAAAAGAGCCTTTAATCACATTCTTTACCATGTGCAATCATAAAATAGTCTAATATCTTCATTTTTTCAACATACGTAGCTATTACCCTCGAAAACTAAAGCTTTTGAAATAGGAAAAGAGCCTTTAATCACATTCTTTACCATGTGCAATCATAATATTGTCTAATATCTTCATTTTTTCAACATACGTAGCTATTACCCTCGAGAACTAAAACTTTTGAAATAGGAAAAGAGCCTTTAATCACATTCTTTACCATGTGCAATCATAAAATAGTCTAATATCTTCATTTTTTCAACATACGTAGCTATTACCCTCGAAAACTAAAACTTTTGAAATAGGAAAAGAGCCTTTAATCACATTCTTTACCATTTGCAATCATAAAAAAGGCTAATATCTTCATTTTTTCAACATACTTAGCTATTACCCTCGAAAACTAAAACTTTTGAAATAGGAAAAGAGCCTTTAATCACATTCTTTACCATGTGCAATCATAAAATAGTCTAATATCTTCATTTTTTCAACATACGTAGCTATTACCCTCGAAAACTAAAACTTTTGAAATAGGAAAAGAGCCTTTAATCACATTCTTTACAATGTGCAATCATAAAATTGTCTAATATGTTCATTTTTTCAACATACGTAGCTATTACCCTCGAGAACTAAAACTTTTAAAATAGGAAAAGAGCCTTTAATCACATTCTTTACCATGTGCAATCATAAAATAGTCTAATATCTTCATTTTTTCAACATACGTAGCTATTACCCTCGAAAACTAAAACTTTTGAAAAAGGAAAAGAGCCTTTAATCACATTCTTCACCATTTGCAATCATAAAATAGTCTAATATCTTCATTTTTTCAACATACGTAGCTATTACCCTCGAAAACTAAAAATTTTGAAATAGGAAAAGAGCCTTTAATCACATTCTTTACCATGTGCAATCATAAAATAGTCTAATATCTTCATTTTTTCAACATACGTAGCTATTACCCTCGAAAACTAAAACTTTTGACACAGGAAAAGAGCCTTTAAGCACATTCTTTACCATGTGCAATCATAAAATAGTCTAATATCTTCATTTTTCCAATATACGTAGCTATTACCATCGAAAACTAAAACTTTTGACATAGGAATAGAGCCTTTAATCACATTCTTTACCATGTGCAATCATAAAATAGTCTAATATCTTCATTTTTTCAACAAACTTAGCAATTACCCTCGAAATATAAAACTTTTGAAATAGGAAAAGAGCCTTTAATTACATTCTTTACCATGTGCAATCATAAAATTGTCTAATATCTTCATTTTTTCAACATACGTAGCTATTACCCTCGAAAAGTAAAACTTTTGACATAGGAAAAGAGCTTTTAATCACATCCTTTACCATTTGCAATCATAAAATAGTCTAATATCTTCATTTTTTCAACATACGTAGCTATTACCCTCGAAAACTAAAACTTTTGAAATAGGAAAAGAGCCTTTAATCACATTCTTTACCATTTGCAATCATAAAATAGTCTAATATCTTCATTTTTTCAACATACGTAGCTATTACCCTCGAAAACTAAAACTTTTGAAATAGCAAAAGAGCCTTTAATCACATTCTTTACCATGTGCAATCATAAAATTGTCTAATATCTTCATTTTTTCAACATACATAGCTATTACCCTCGAAAACTAAAACTTTTGAAATAGGAAAAGAGCCTTTAATCACATTCTTTACCATTTGCAATCATAAAATCGTCTAATATCTTCATTTTTTCAACATACGTAGCTATTACCCTCGAAAACTAGAACTTTTGACATAGGAAAATAGCCTTTAATCACATTCCTTACTATTTGCAATCATAAAATAGTCTAATATCTTCATTTTTTCAACATACGTAGCTATTACCCTCGAAAACTAAAACTTTTGAAATAGGAAAAGAGCCTTTAATCACATTCTTTACCATATGCAATCATAAAATAGTCTAATATCTTCATTTTTTCAACATACGTAGCTATTACCCTCGAAAACTAAAACTTTTGAAATAGGAAAAGAGCCTTTAATCACATTCTTTACCATTTGCAATCACAAAATAGTCTAATATCTTCATTTTTTCAACATTCTTAGCTATTACCCTCGAAAACTAAAACTTTTGAAATAGGAAAAGAGCCTTTAATCACATTCTTTACCATGTGCAATCATAAAATAGTCTAATATCTTCATTTTTTCAACATACGTAGCTATTACCCTCGAAAACTAAAACTTTTGAAATAGGAAAAGAGCCTTTAATCACATTCTTTACCATGTGCAATCATAAAATTGTCTAATATCTTCATTTTTTCAACATACGTAGCTATTACCCTCGAAAACTAAAACTTTTGAAATAGGAAAAGAGCCTTTAATCACATTCTTTACCATGTGCAATCATAAAATTGTCTAATATCTTCATTTTTTCAACATATGTAGCTATTATCCTCGAAAACTAAAACTTTTGAAATAGGAAAAGAGCCTTTAATCACATTCTTTACCATGTGCAATCATAAAATAGTCTAATATCTTCATTTTTTCAACATACGTAGCTATTACCCTCGAAAACTAAAACTTTTGAAATAGGAAAAGAGCCTTTAATCACATTCTTTACCATGTGCAATCATAAAATTGTCTAATATCTTCATTTTTTCAACATACGTAGCTATTACCCTCGAAAACTAAAACTTTTGAAATAGGAAAAGAGCCTTTAATCACATTCTTTACCATGTGCAATCATAAAATTGTCTAATATCTTCATTTTTTCAACATACGTAGCTATTACCCTCGAAAACTAAAACCTGTGAAATAGGAAAAGAGCCTTTAATCACATTCTTTACCATTTGCAATCATAAAATAGTCTAATATCTTCATTTTTTCAACATACGTAGCTATTACCCTCGAAAACTAAAACTTTTGAAATAGGAAAAGAGACTTTAATCACATTCTTTATCATGTGCAATCATAAAATAGTCTAATATCTTCATTTTTTCAACATACGTAGCTATTACCCTCGAAAACTAAAACTTTTGAAATAGGAAAAGAGCCTTTAATCACATTCTTTACCATTTGCAATCATAAAATAGTCTAATATCTTCATTTTTTCAACATACGTAGCTATTACCCTCGAAAACTAAAACTTTTGAAATAGGAAAAGAGCCTTTAATCACATTCTTTACCATGTGCAATCATAAAATAGTCTAATATCTTCATTTTTTCAACATACGTAGCTATTACCCTCGAAAACTAAAACTTTTGAAATAGGAAAAGAGCCTTTAATCACATTCTTTACCATGTGCAATCATAAAATTGTCTAATATCTTCATTTTTTCAACATACGTAGCTATTAGCCTCGAGAACTAAAACTCTTGAAATAGGAAAAGAGCCTTTAATCACATTCTTTACCATTTGCAATCATAAAATAGTCTAATATCTTCATTTTTTCAACATACTTAGCTATTACCCTCGAAAACTAAAACTTTTGAAATAGGAAAAGAGCCTTTAATCACATTCTTTACCATGTGCAATCATAAAATAGTCTAATATCTTCATTTTTTCAACATACGTAGCTATTACCCTCGAAAACTAAAACTTTTGAAATAGGAAAAGAGCCTTTAATCACATTCTTTACCATTTTCAATCATAAAATAGTCTACTATCTTCATTTTTTCAACATACTTAGCTATTACCCTCGAAAACTAAAACTTTTGAAATAGGAAAAGAGCCTTTAATCACATTCTTTACCATGTGCAATCATAAAATAGTCTAATATCTTCATTTTTTCAACATACGTAGCTATTACCCTCGAAAACTAAAACTTTTGAAATAGGAAAAGAGCCTTTAATCACATTCTTTACCATGTGCAATCATAAAATTGTCTAATATCTTCATTTTTTCAACATACGTAGCGATTAACCTCGAGAACTAAAACTTTTGAAATAGGAAAAGAGCCTTTAATCACATTCTTTACAATGTGCAATCATAAAATTGTCTAATATCTTCATTTTTTCAACATACTTAGCTATTATCCTCGAAAACTAAAACTTTTGACATAGGAAAAGAGCCTTTAATCACATTCTTTACCATGTGCAATCATAAAATTGTCTAATATCTTCATTTTTTCAACATACGTAGCTATTACCCTCGAAAACTAAAACTTTTGAAATAGGAAAAGAGCCTTTAATCACATTCTTTACCATGTGCAAGCATAAAATAGTCTAAAATCTTAATTTTTTCCACAGACCTAGCTATTATCCTCGAAAACTAAAACTTTTGACATAGAAAAAGAGCCTTTAATCACATTCTTTACCATGTGCAATCATAAAATTGTCTAATATCTTCATTTTTTCAACATACGTAGCTATTACCCTCGAAAACTAAAACCTTTGAAATAGGAAAAGAGCCTTTAATCACATTCTTTACCATTTGCAATCATAAAATAGTCTAATATCTTCATATTTTCAACATACGTAGCTATTACCCTCGAAAACTAAAACATTTGAAATAGGAAAAGAGCCTTTAATCACATTCTTTACCATTTGCAATCATAAAATAGTCTAATATCTTCATTTTTTCAACATACGTAGCTATTACCCTCGAAAACTAAAACTTTTGAAATAGGAAAAGAGCCTTTAATCACATTCTTTACCATGTGCAATCATAAAATAGTCTAATATCTTCATTTTTTCCACAGACCTAGCTATTATCCTCGAAAACTAAAACTTTTGACATAGGAAAAGAGCCTTTAATCACATTCTTTACCATGTGCAATCATAAAATTGTCTAATATCTTCATTTTTTCAACATACGTAGCTATTACCCTCGAAAACTAAAACCTTTGAAATAGGAAAAGAGCCTTTAATCACATTCTTTACCATTTGCAATCATAAAATAGTCTAATATCTTCATATTTTCAACAAACGTAGCTATTACCCTCGAAAACTAAAACTTTTGAAATAGGAAAAGAGCCTTTAATCACATTCTTTACCATGTGCAATCATAAAATAGTCTAATATCTTCATTTTTTCAACATACGTAGCTATTACCCTCGAAAACTAAAACTTTTGAAATAGGAAAAGACCCTTTAATCACATTCTTTACCATTTGCAATCATAAAATAGTCTAATATCTTCATTTTTTCAACATACGTAGCTATTACCCTCGAAAACTAAAACTTTTGACATAGGAAAAGAGCCTTTAATCACATTCTTTACCATGTGCAATCATAAAATTGTTGTTGTTGTTGTTTCAGGACACAAGCTCTTCAGCTCTCCCTGGCGCTATGATCTGGCAGACGGTTGAGTGCCAAGCCGCTCGGTCGTGTGTGTGTGGTACACATATTTCAAGCCACTGCTTGTCCCATCTTCGGCCGTGTCGTCGGAAACCACCAATCGGCTCTAGGTCCGCCTTGAGTGTGTTAAGCCAGGTCTTGACTTGTCCACCTCGCTTCTTCTTCCAGTGTGCGAGGGGTTTGCAGTATAGCGCCTTTTTAGTGAGGGTGTCATCTGACCTCCGACAAACATGGCCAAACCAAGTTAGGCGGCGTTTTTTTATTAGGGCTTCAATGTCATGCTTCTGGTGGCATCGTCTACGAATTTCGACGTTGCTAATTCTGTCTCGGAGGGAGACACCGAGGATTTGTCTCAGGCAGGAGTGGTCGAATACTTTGAGAGCATGAACATCCGCTGCTTTCAGGGGCCATGTCTCGCATCCGTAAAGGAGTACGGAGCGGACGGTTGCTTCAAAGATCTGGATTTTTGTTTTTAGTAGGACGTCTCTTTGTCTCCACAGGTTCTTCCTAAGTTGAGCAAAGACTATCGATGCTGATGATATTCTGCTCTGAACTTCCGTACTGCAGCCGCCGGAAATGTCGATGAGGGATCCCAGGTGCTTGAACTGGTCAACGACCTCTAAACGGGAGTTGTCGATAGAGATGCCCCTTGTGAGTACATCCTCAGAATTTGTCAGAATTTTGGTTTTATCCTTACTGATCTTCAGCCCAACCAAATCTGCAGTAGCAGCAACATTACACAGCATGGCTTGCGCATGATCTATATCGTTTTCTAGCAAGGCAATGTCATCCGTGTAGTCAAGGTCCTTGATGGAGAAGTCAGGGCTTACTTCAACGCCTCTGGCAGATTGCATGGCGCGCTTCATGATCCAATCGATAACAAAGTTGAAGAGGATGGGGGACAGGATGCAGCCCTGTCTCACCCCGAAATCGATGTCGAAGAGGGAGGACAGCTCTCCATCAGCTTGTATACAGGCACGAACGTGTTGGTAGTATGCCTGAATAAGGCGTATCAGCTTATCAGGGACGCCGTCCTCTTGCATCGCAGCCCATATGCCATCTCTAACGATCGAGTCAAAGGCCGTTATAAAATCTATGAAGACGGCTATATTAATCTGATTATAGTAATCTGACTGCAATCATAAAATAGTCTAATATCTTCATTTTTTCAACATACGTAGCTATTACCCTCGAAAACTAAAACTTTTGGACATAGGAAAAGAGCCTTTAAGCACATTCTTTACCATTTGCAATCTTAAAATAGTCTAATATCTTCAGTTTTTCAACATACGTAGCTATTATCCTCGAAAACTAAAACTTTTGACATAGGAAAAGAGCCTTCAATCACATTCTTTACCATTTGCAATCATAAAATAGTATAATATCTTCATTTTTTCAACATACGTAGCTATTACCCTCGAAAACTAAAACTTTTGAAATAGGAAAAGAGCCTTCAATCACATTCTTTACCATTTGCAATCATAAAATAGTCTAATATCTTCATTTTTTCAACATACGTAGCTATTACCCTCGAAAACTAAAACTTTTGAAATAGGAAAAGAGCCTTTAATCACATTCTTTACCATGTGCAATCATAAAGTAGTCTAATATCTTCATTTTTTCAGCATACGTAGCTATTACCCTCGAAAACTAAAACTTTTGACATAGGAAAAGAGCCTTTAATCACTTTCTTTACCATGTGCAATCATAAAATTGTCTAATATCTTCATATTTTCAACATACGTAGCTATTACCCTCGAAAAATAAAACTTTTGAAATAGGAAAAGAGCCTTTAATCACATTCTTTACCATGTGCAATCATAAAATAGTCTAATATCTTCATTTTTTCAACATACGTAGCTATTACCCTCGAAAACTAAAACTTTTGAAATAGGAAAAGAGCCTTTAATCACATTCTTTACCATGTGCAATCATAAAATTGTCTAATATCTTCATTTTTTCAACATACGTAGCTATTACCCTCGAAAACTAAAACCTTTGAAATAGGAAAAGAGCCTTTAATCACATTCTTTACCATTTGCAATCATAAAATAGTCTAATATCTTCATATTTTCAACATACGTAGCTATTACCCTCGAAAACTAAAACTTTTGAAATAGGAAAAGAGCCTTTAATCACATTCTTTACGATTTGTAATCATAAAATAGCCTAATATCTTCATTTTTTCAATATACTTAGCTATTATCCTCGAAAACTAAAACTTTTGAAATAGGAAAAGAGCCTTTAATCACATTCTTTACCATGTGCAATCATAAAATAGTCTAATATCTTCATTTTTTCAACATACGTAGCTATTACCCTCGAAAACTAAAACTTTTGAAATAGGAAAAGAGCCTTTAATCGCATTCTTTACCATGTGTAATCATAAAATTGTCTAATATCTTCATTTTTTCAACATACTTAGCTATTACCCTCGAGAACTAAAACTTTTGAAATAGGATAAGAGCCTTTAATCACATTCTTTACCATGTGCAATCATAAAATAATCTAATATCTTCATTTTTTCAACATACGTAGCTATACCCTCGAAAACTAAAACTTTTGAAATAGGAAAAGAGCCTTTAATCACATTCTTTACCATGTGCAATCATAAAATTGTCTAATATCTTCATTTTTTCAACATACGTAGCTATTACCCTCGAAAACTAAAACTTTTGAAATAGGAAAAGAGCCTTTAATCACATTCTTTACCATGTGCAATCATAAAATTGTCTAATATCTTCATTTTTTCAACATACGTAGCTATTACCCTCGAAAACTAAAACTTTTGACATAGGAAAAGAGCCTGTGTGCTCTTTTCTTATCCTGTGTACATTCTTTACCATTTGCAATCATAAAATAGTCTAATATCTTCATTTTTTCAACATACGTAGCTATTACCCTTGAAAACTAAAAATTTTGAAATAGGAAGAGCCTTTAATCACATTCTTTACCATTTGCAATCATAAAATAGTCTAATATCTTCATTTTTTCAACATACGTAGCTATTACCCTCGAAAACTAAAACTTTTGACATACGAAAAGAGCCTTTAAGCACATTCTTTACCATGTGCAATCATAAAATAGTCTAATATCTTCATTTTTCCAAAATACGTAGCTATTACCCTCGAAAACTAAAACTTTTGACACAGGAATAGAGCCTTTAATCACATTCTTTACCATGTGCAATCATAAAATAGTCTAATATCTTCATTTTTTCAACATACGTAGCTATTACCCTCGAAAACTAAAAGTTTGGAAATAGGAAAAGAGCCTTTAATCACATTCTTTACCATGTGCAATCATAAAATTAACTAATATCTTCATTTTTTCAACATACGTAGCTATTACCCTCGAAAACTAAAACTTTTGAAATAGGAAAAGAGCCTTTAATCACATTCTTTACCATTTGCAATCATAAAATAGTCTAATATCTTCATTTTTTCAACATACGTAGCTATTACCCTCGAAAACTAAAACTTTTGAAATAGGAAAAGAGCCTTTAATCACATTCTTTACCATGTGCAATCATAAAATAGTCTAATATCTTCATTTTTTCAACATACGTAGCTATTACCCTCGAAAACTAAAACTTTTGAAATAGGAAAAGAGCCTTTAATCACATTCTTTACCATGTGCAATCATAAAATTGTCTAATATCTTCATTTTTTCAACATACGTAGCTATTAGCCTCGAGAACTAAAACTTTTGAAATAGGAAAAGAGCCTTTAATCACATTCTTTACCATGTGCAATCATAAAATAGTCTAATATCTTCATTTTTTCAACATACGTAGCTATTACCCTCGAAAACTAAAACTTTTGAAATAGGAAAAGAGCCTTTAATCACATTCTTTACCATGTGCAATCATAAAATTGTCTAATATCTTCATTTTTTCAACATACGTAGCGATTAACCTCGAGAACTAAAACTTTTGAAATAGGAAAAGAGCCTTTAATCACATTCTTTACAATGTGCAATCATAAAATTGTCTAATATCTTCATTTTTTCAACATACTTAGCTATTATCCTCGAAAACTAAAACTTTTGACATAGGAAAAGAGCCTTTAATCACATTCTTTACCATGTGCAATCATAAAATTGTCTAATATCTTCATTTTTTCAACATACGTAGCTATTACCCTCGAAAACTAAAACTTTTGAAATAGGAAAAGAGCCTTTAATCACATTCTTTACGATTTGTAATCATAAAATAGCCTAATATCTTCATTTTTTCAATATACTTAGCTATTATCCTCGAAAACTAAAACTTTTGAAATAGGAAAAGAGCCTTTAATCACATTCTTTACCATGTGCAATCATAAAATAGTCTAATATCTTCATTTTTTCAACATACGTAGCTATTACCCTCGAAAACTAAAACTTTTGAAATAGGAAAAGAGCCTTTAATCACATTCTTTACCATGTGTAATCATAAAATTGTCTAATATCTTCATTTTTTCAACATACTTAGCTATTACCCTCGAGAACTAAAACTTTTGAAATAGGATAAGAGCCTTTAATCACATTCTTTACCATGTGCAATCATAAAATAATCTAATATCTTCATTTTTTCAACATACGTAGCTATACCCTCGAAAACTAAAACTTTTGAAATAGGAAAAGAGCCTTTAATCACATTCTTTACCATGTGCAATCATAAAATTGTCTAATATCTTCATTTTTTCAACATACGTAGCTATTACCCTCGAAAACTAAAACTTTTGGACATAGGAAAAGAGCCTTTAAGCATATTCTTTACCATTTGCAATCATAAAATAGTCTAATATCTTCATTTTTTCAACATACGTAGCTATTACCCTCGAAAACTAAAATTTTGAAATAGGAAGAGCCTTTAATCACATTCTTTACCATGTGCAATCATAAAATAGTCTAATATCTTCATTTTTTCAACATACGTAGCTATTACCCTCGAAAACTAAAACTTTTGACATACGAAAAGAGCCTTTAAGCACATTCTTTACCATGTGCAATCATAAAATAGTCTAATATCTTCATTTTTCCAAAATACGTAGCTATTACCCTCGAAAACTAAAACTTTTGACACAGGAATAGAGCCTTTAATCACATTCTTTACCATGTGCAATCATAAAATAGTCTAATATCTTCATTTTTTCAACATACGTAGCTATTACCCTCGAAAACTAAAAGTTTGGAAATAGGAAAAGAGCCTTTAATCACATTCTTTACCATGTGCAATCATAAAATTGTCTAATATCTTCATTTTTTCAACATACGTAGCTATTACCCTCGAAAACTAAAAGTTTGGAAATAGGAAAAGAGCCTTTAATCACATTCTTTACCATGTGCAATCATAAAATTGTCTAATATCTTCATTTTTTCAACATACGTAGCTATTACCCTCGAAAACTAAAACTTTTGAAATAGGAAAAGAGCCTTTAATCACATTCTTTACCATGTGCAATCATAAAATAGTCTAATATCTTCATTTTTTCAACATACGTAGCTATTACCCACGAAAACTAAAACTTTTGAAATAGGAAAAGAGCCTTTAATCACATTCTTTACCATGTGCAATCAGAAAATTGTCTAATATCTTCATTTTTTCAACATACGTAGCTATTAGCCTCGAGAACTAAAACTTTTGAAATAGGAAAAGAGCCTTTAATCACATTCTTTACCATGTGCAATCATAAAATAGTCTAAAATCTTCATTTTTTCAACATACGTAGCTATTACCCTCGAAAACTAAAACTTTTGAAATAGGAAAAGAGCCTTTAATCACATTCTTTACCATGTGCAATCATAAAATTGTCTAATATCTTCATTTTTTCAACATACGTAGCGATTAACCTCGAGAACTAAAACTTTTGAAATAGGAAAAGAGCCTTTAATCACATTCTTTACAATGTGCAATCATAAAATTGTCTAATATCTTCATTTTTTCAACATACTTAGCTATTATCCTCGAAAACTAAAACTTTTGACATAGGAAAAGAGCCTTTAATCACATTCTTTACCATGTGCAATCATAAAATTGTCTAATATCTTCATTTTTTCAACATACGTAGCTATTACCCTCGAAAACTAAAACTTTTGAAATAGGAAAAGAGCCTTTAATCACATTCTTTACCATGTGCAAGCATAAAATAGTCTAAAATCTTAATTTTTTCCACAGACCTAGCTATTATCCTCGAAAACTAAAACTTTTGACATAGGAAAAGAGCCTTTAATCACATTCTTTACCATGTGCAATCATAAAATTGTCTAATATCTTCATTTTTTCAACATACGTAGCTATTACCCTCGAAAACTAAAACCTTTGAAATAGGAAAAGAGCCTTTAATCACATTCTTTACCATTTGCAATCATAAAATAGTCTAATATCTTCATATTTTCAACATACGTAGCTATTACCCTCGAAAACTAAAACATTTGAAATAGGAAAAGAGCCTTTAATCACATTCTTTACCATGTGCAATCATAAAATAGTCTAATATCTTCATTTTTTCCACAGACCTAGCTATTATCCTCGAAAACTAAAACTTTTGACATAGGAAAAGAGCCTTTAATCACATTCTTTACCATGTGCAATCATAAAATTGTCTAATATCTTCATTTTTTCAACATACGTAGCTATTACCCTCGAAAACTAAAACCTTTGAAATAGGAAAAGAGCCTTTAATCACATTCTTTACCATTTGCAATCATAAAATAGTCTAATATCTTCATATTTTCAACAAACGTAGCTATTACCCTCGAAAACTAAAACTTTTGAAATAGGAAAATAGCCTTTAATCACATTCTTTACCATGCGCAATCATAAAATAGTCTAATATCTTCATTTTTTCAACATTCGTAGCTATTACCCTCGAAAACTAAAACTTTTGAAATAGGAAAAGACCCTTTAATCACATTCTTTACCATTTGCAATCATAAAATAGTCTAATATCTTCATTTTTTCAACATACGTAGCTATTACCCTCGAAAACTAAAACTTTTGAAATAGGAAAAGAGCCTTTAATCACATTCTTTACCATGTGGAATCATAAAATAGTCTAATATCTTCATTTTTTCAACATACGTAGCTATTACCCTCGAAAACTAAAACTTTTGGACATAGGAAAAGAGCCTTTAAGCACATTCTTTACCATTTGCAATCTTAAAATAGTCTAATATCTTCATTTTTTCAACATACGTAGCTATTACCCTCGAAAACTAAAACTTTTGAAATAGGAAAAGATCCTTTAATCACATTCTTTACCATGTGCAATCATAAAATTGTCTAGTATCTTCATTTTTCAACATACGTAGCTATTACCCTCGAAAACTAAAACTTTTGACATAGGAAAAGAGCCTTTAATCACATTCTTTACCATATGCAATCATAAAATGTCTAATATCTTCATTTTTTCAACATACGTAGCTATTATCCTCGAAAACTAAAACTTTTGAAATAGGAAAAGAGCCTTCAATCACATTCTTTACCATTTGCAATCATAAAATAGTCTAATATCTTCATTTTTTCAACATACGTAGCTATTACCCTCGAAAACTAAAACTTTTGAACTAGGAAAAGAGCCTTTAATCACATTCTTTACCATGTGCAATCATAAAGTAGTCCAATATCTTCATTTTTTCAGCATACGTAGCTATTACCCTCGAAAACTAAAACTTTTGACATAGGAAAAGAGCCTTTAATCACTTTCTTTACCATGTGCAATCATAAAATTGTCTAATATCTTCATATTTTCAACATACGTAGCTATTACCCTCGAAAAATAAAACTTTTGAAATAGGAAAAGAGCCTTTAATCACATTCTTTACCATGTGCAATCATAAAATAGTCTAATATCTTCATTTTTTCAACATACGTAGCTATTACCCTCGAAAACTAAAACTTTTGAAATAGGAAAAGAGCCTTTAATCACATTCTTTACCATGTGCAATCATAAAATTGTCTAATATCTTCATTTTTTCAACATACGTAGCTATTACCCTCGAAAACTAAAACCTTTGAAATAGGAAAAGAGCCTTTAATCACATTCTTTACCATTTGCAATCATAAAATAGTCTAATATCTTCATATTTTCAACATACGTAGCTATTACCCTCGAAAACTAAAACTTTTGAAATAGGAAAAGAGCCTTTAATCACATTCTTTACGATTTGTAATCATAAAATAGCCTAATATCTTCATTTTTTCAATATACTTAGCTATTATCCTCGAAAACTAAAACTTTTCAAATAGGAAAAGAGCCTTTAATCACATTCTTTACCATGTGCAATCATAAAATAGTCTAATATCTTCATTTTTTCAACATACGTAGCTATTACCCTCGAAAACTAAAACTTTTGAAATAGGAAAAGAGCCTTTAATCACATTCTTTACCATGTGTAATCATAAAATTGTCTAATATCTTCATTTTTTCAACATACGTAGCTATTACCCTCGAGAACTAAAACTTTTGAAATAGGAAAAGAGCCTTTAATCACATTCTTTACCATGTGCAATCATAAAATAATCTAATATCTTCATTTTTTCAACATACGTAGCTATACCCTCGAAAACTAAAACTTATGAAATAGGAAAAGAGCCTTTAATCACATTCTTTACCATGTGCAATCATAAAATTGTCTAATATCTTCATTTTTTCAACATACGTAGCTATTACCCTCGAAAACTAAAACTTTTGAAATAGAAAAAGAGCCTTTAATCACATTCTTTACCATGTGCAATCATAAAATTGTCTAATATTTTCATTTTTTCAACATACGTAGCTATTACCCTCGAAAACTAAAACTTTTGACATAGGAAAAGAGCCTTTAATCACATTCTTTACCATGTGCAATCATAAAATAGTCTAATATCTTCATTTTTTCAACATACGTAGCTATTACCCTCGAAAACTAAAACTTTTGAAATAGGAAAAGAGCCTTTAATCACATTCTTTACCATGTGCAATCATAAAATAGTCTAATATCTTCATTTTTTCAACATACGTAGCTATTACCCTCGAAAACTAAAACTTTTGACATAGGAAAAGAGCCTTTAATCACATTCTTTACCATGTGCAATCATAAAATGTCTAATATCTTCATTTTTTCAACATACGTAGCTATTACCCTCGAAAACTAAAACTTTTGAAATAGGAAAAGAGCCTTTAATCACATTCTTTACCATGTGCAATCATAAAATAGTCTAATATCTTCATTTTTTCAACATACGTAGCTATTACCCTCGAAAACTAAAACTTTTGAAATAGGAAAAGAGCCTTTAATCACATTCTTTACCATTGTGCAATCATAAAATTGTCTAATATCTTCATTTTTTCAACATACGTAGCTATTACCCTCGAAAACTAAAACTTTTGAAATAGGAAAAGAGCCTTTAATCACATTCTTTACCATTTGCAATCATAAAATTGTCTAATATCTTCATTTTTTCAACATACGTAGCTATTACCCTCGAAAACTAAAACTTTTGAAATAGGAAAAGAGCCTTTAATCACATTCTTTACCATGTGCAATCATAAAATTGTCTAATATCTTCATTTTTTCAACATACGTAGCTATTACCCTCGAAAACTAAAACTTTTGAAATAGGAAAAGAGCCTTTAATCACATTCTTTACCATGTGCAATCATAAAATTGTCTAATATCTTCATTTTTTCAACATACGTAGCTATTACCCTCGAAAACTAAAACTTTTGACATAGGAAAAGAGCCTTTAATCACATTCTTTACCATTTGCAATCATAAAATAGTCTAATATCTTCATATTTTCAACATACGTAGCTATTACCCTCGAAAACTAAAACTTTTGAAATAGGAAAAGAGCCTTTAATCACATTCTTTACCATGTGCAATCATAAAATAGTCTAATATCTTCATTTTTTCAACATACGTAGCTATTACCCTCGAAAACTAAAACTTTTGAAATAGGAAAAGAGCCTTTAATCACATTCTTTACCATGTGCAATCATAAAATAGTCTAATATCTTCATTTTTTCCAACATGCGTAGCTATTACCCTCGAAAACTAAAACTTTTGACATAGGAAAAGAGCCTTTAATCACATTCTTTACCATGTGCAATCATAAAATAGTCTAATATCTTCATTTTTTCAACATACGTAGCTATTACCCTCGAAAACTAAAACTTTGGAAATAGGAAAAGAGCCTTTAATCACATTCTTTACCATTTGCAATCATAAAATAGTCTAATATCTTCATTTTTTCAACATACGTAGCTATTACCCTCGAAAACTAAAACTTTTGAAATAGGAAAAGAGCCTTTAATCACATTCTTTACCATGTGCAATCATAAAATTGTCTAATATCTTCATTTTTTCAACATACGTAGCTATTACCCTCGAAAACTAAAACTTTTGACATAGGAAAAGAGCCTTTAATCACATTCTTTACCATGTGCAATCATAAAATTGTCTAATATCTTCATTTTTTCAACATACGTAGCTATTACCCTCGAAAACTAAAACTTTTGAAATAGGAAAAGAGCCTTAATCACATTCTTTACCATGTGCAATCATAAAATAGTCTAATATCTTCATTTTTTCAACATACGTAGCTATTACCCTCGAAAACTAAAACTTTTGACATAGGAAAAGAGCCTTTAATCACATTCTTTACCATTTGCAATCATAAAATAGTCTAATATCTTCATTTTTTCAACATACGTAGCTATTACCCTCGAAAACTAAAACTTTTGAAATAGGAAAAGAGCCTTTAATCACATTCTTTACCATGTGCAATCATAAAAGTAGTCTAATATCTTCATTTTTTCACATACGTAGCTATTACCCTCGAAAACTAAAACTTTTGACATAGGAAAAGAGCCTTTAATCACTTTCTTTACCATGTGCAATCATAAAATTGTCTAATATCTTCATATTTTCAACATACGTAGCTATTACCCTCGAAAATAAAACTTTTGAAATAGGAAAAGAGCCTTTAATCACATTCTTTACCATGTGCAATCATAAAATAGTCTAATATCTTCATTTTTTCAACATACGTAGCTATTACCCTCGAAAACTAAAACTTTTGAAATAGGAAAAGAGCCTTTAATCACATTCTTTACCATGTGCAATCATAAAATTGTCTAATATCTTCATTTTTTCAACATACGTAGCTATTACCCTCGAAAACTAAAACCTTTGAAATAGGAAAAGAGCCTTTAATCACATTCTTTACCATTTGCAATCATAAAATAGTCTAATATCTTCATATTTTCAACATACGTAGCTATTACCCTCGAAAACTAAAACTTTTGAAATAGGAAAAGAGCCTTTAATCACATTCTTTACGATTTGTAATCATAAAATAGCCTAATATCTTCATTTTTTCAATACTTAGCTATTATCCTCGAAAACTAAAACTTTTGAAATAGGAAAAGAGCCTTTAATCATATTCTTTACCATGTGCAATCATAAAATAGTCTAATATCTTCATTTTTTCAACATACGTAGCTATTACCCTCGAAAACTAAAACTTTTGAAATAGGAAAAGAGCCTTTAATCACATTCTTTACCATGTGTAATCATAAAATTGTCTAATATCTTCATTTTTTCAACATACGTAGCTATTACCCTCGAGAACTAAAACTTTTGAAATAGGAAAAGAGCCTTTAATCACATTCTTTACCATGTGCAATCATAAAATAATCTAATATCTTCATTTTTTCAACATACGTAGCTATACCCTCGAAAACTAAAACTTTTGAAATAGGAAAAGAGCCTTTAATCACATTCTTTACCATGTGCAATCATAAATTGTCTAATATCTTCATTTTTTCAACATACGTAGCTATTACCCTCGAAAACTAAAACTTTTGAAATAGAAAAAGAGCCTTTAATCACATTCTTTACCATGTGCAATCATAAAATTGTCTAATATCTTCATTTTTTCAACATACGTAGCTATTACCCTCGAAAACTAAAACTTTTGACATAGGAAAAGAGCCTGTGTGCTCTTTTCTTATCCTGTGTACATTCTTTACCATTTGCAATCATAAAATTGTCTAATATCTTCATTTTTTCAACATACGTAGCTATTACCCTCGAAAACTAAAACTTTTGAAATAGGAAAAGAGCCTTTAATCACATTCTTTACCATGTGCAATCATAAAATTGTCTAATATCTTCATTTTTTCAACATACGTAGCTATTACCCTCGAAAACTAAAACTTTTGAAATAGAAAAAGAGCCTTTAATCACATTCTTTGCCATGTGCAATCATAAAATTGTCTAATATTTTCATTTTTTCAACATACGTAGCTATTACCCTCGAAAACTAAAACTTTGGACATAGGAAAAGAGCCTGTGTGCTCTTTTCTTATCCTGTGTACATTCTTTACCATTTGCAATCATAAAATAGTCTAATATCTTCATTTTTTCAACATACGTAGCT
>NC_088867.1:55006185-55227539 GCF_032884065.1 Artemia franciscana
TTGAGTTCAGTGGCTATTACCACATTATTTTTACATAGTTTGAAGTCTTGGCACATAGACAAGATATTTATCATGATATTAGTGCATTAGTAGGCCTTTACTTTTCCCTTTGCTTGGATTTGAATGCTAATACCAGAAAGATGGGGATATGAACTACCAACAGGTAACGTTTTACCTCCAGCAGTAGCAAGAAGCTGGCCTTCGTCGTCAACTAATAGTTTCATCCTCACTTTTTTTTAGTATGCTGTGAGTTTTTTCCTTCTAATGTACAAATAATACTGTTTGAAAACATAAAATAAGCTAGGTATTGTCAATAACCAGCCAAATTCTAAGTCACGAAAAATTCTAAGTATAAAAAAACTATCACAACAAAAAATTATTTTCTAGTAGGAAAAATCACGACTAACATATCTATATCATGTTCACCTCTTACTTCGAAAATATCACAGGTGATTTTTTTCAATATATGTTATATCATATTAAGATAAAAAAAAGTTGAACAAATTTTAAGTAAAAAAATATATAAATTGAAAGTAAAAACAAATAAACTTAAAAAATTAAGCACAAAGAAACGGGGGGGGGGGGGTTAAAAAGTTGAGGGAGGGGCATTGGGCCCCTGGAATGACAATTGGTGGTTAAGAAATGAATGACAATAAATACCCTCTAAAAGAAGTGTTGATATAAGCAATCATTACCATGAATATGAAGATAGAAGTGGTTAAACTATGTCTATGTTATAGATGCTGTCATGTAAAGTTAAATGCTTTTTCAAATTAACTATATTAGTCCATTCTGAAATCAAATCAAATGGTTTTATTTATCCTGTAAATCATATCCAGACAAGTAGTTGAAAATGAGATAACGGCTGGATTATGCTAATTATCCAATGAAGTAGGAAATGTAAGTATTTTAGTGTTCTAGTTTAGTATAGGCAATCTTTAGTGCCCAAATAAGGTTTGCAGTTCGGTCATATGCAGACCATACTACTACCGTTGTGAAAGCACACATGCTCATCGTTCGTTTTGATTTACTTCAACATCAGCCTAAATATCAGTATTGATTCAGAGTTCAAGGTGTGAGGACCTATATTTGGATTGAACCTATCACTAATATTTGGTACAGGATTATCGTCTCTACCTGACATATAGCCAATATTTTCATAATAATTAATTCAGTGTCCAAAGAATTATAAATAAGCAG
Source organism: Artemia franciscana (assembly GCF_032884065.1). Taxonomy (NCBI): domain Eukaryota; kingdom Metazoa; phylum Arthropoda; class Branchiopoda; order Anostraca; family Artemiidae; genus Artemia; species Artemia franciscana. The sequence continues at coordinate 55,007,386 of NC_088867.1, forward strand.
ATTATTTTCAGACTTGAGTGAAAATTCCCTTGGGAACAGTGATTTCTCTTATCGATTTTTTCATGAACTATATATGATATAGGTCAGGATTAAGCAGTTGCGAAAATAATTATACTTTCCGATATTATAGACGATTGCGTCACGATAAAGGTGAGAGGAGAAAAGTAAGCAGAAGGGTGGGGGAGAGCTGTTTGCAAGAGCCGTGGTACCCGCCGGGCTTGTCCCTTAAATTGCGGGGACACAGTAGGCAGCCTCCAACGCTTCCCTTACTTCTCTCGCAAGATAACCTTCAATCTAGAGAAAATGGGAATTGGCAATTGGTGCAAAAATGAACTTTTCTACAATCCTATCCTGTGCTTTGTACAGAAAAATCTTGCTAAAGGAGTCTCGCCCGATACGATAAGAGAGTACTTGGCCAATTTCTTCGAGTCTTCTTCTCTTGGTGAGACCCGTAAATTACTTTTTTTAAATCTTTTTCCGAATGAAGTCCCATCGAAGCGCGTAGGAGCCAATGCTGCATTAAACTGTGCTTCGGACATTATTTCTTCGCTTGTAAAGTGCGATTCCCAGAACATAAAGCTTCCGGACTTTGTTATCAAATGTCCCAGCGAAGTGCCAATGATCCCTGTCGATGCCTTCAGTACCTTCAGTGCCAAGGTGAATTCTTGCCTTGAACAACTGCGTGATATTGCGTCCAAGGTTACAGAGGGACAGTCTAAGCTTGTAGCCCCTACTCAAAATACGAAAAAACCGTCCTACGCTGTCGTTGTAAGAAACCCACCCCCGGAGCTCAGCGACCCTATCCTTCGCATGAAGAAGCTTAAAACGTTGGATGGTCACGACGGAATCATAAGTCTAAAATCTAAGCCACATAGCAAAAGCTGGGTTGTGATGGTACGCGATAAGCGCTCAGCCGACTCGCTTGCTGAAGCTGTTACTAGCTCCATCCCTAACGTTGGAGCCAGAGTGATTGATAAAAAGCCTTTAGCTGTGGTCCGGGATATACCCCATAATTATTCAAGAGCTGATTTGGAGGCCTCAGTGGAAGGACTTATTAGTGCTGGTCAAATCGGCGACTCTCGTACTTTTCGCCTCGAGTTCGTCGACAAAACCGCTCTGAATGCAGTTCTGGAGTTGGGAATCCGTATTGGATATGAAATCTTTCGCGCTAAGCCCTTTCAATCCATTCCGCGTCGATGCTTTCGCTGTCAAAGTACTGATCACCTGATTGGAGCTTGTCCCAGCTCACCAGCACATCCCAAGTGTTCCAGATGTTCTGGCCCTCATGTGAATTCCGAGGAGAACCCTTGCCAAGCCTCACCAAAATGTGCAAATTGCACTATGGAACACGTGAGTTTTAGCCTGAAATGCAAAGTTCTCCGATCGGCTCTGAACGACGCTAATAAATGAATGCTCAAACTCCGTTTAGCTTTGTTTCCCTTAATATTAATGGTACAAAAGACAAGGATCTACTGATAAGTGAGCTACTTGAAAATGGTATTGTGTTTCTACAAGAGCACCTTCTCTCTAAAGTGAATGTTGATAGCCTAAAGCGTTCTCGGACCCATTATACCTTCTTGAGAGCCGCCCAAAAAACCCGTGGAAGACCATCAGGAGGTCTGGCCATCTATTTCAGACACAAGGCTCAGCCGATATTATTGCAAAGCGACGCTAACATCTTAGCGATAAAATGTGGTGATACCGCATTTATAAACATTTATTTCCCCTGTAATAAAAAGACTGTGCAGTCATTGTCTAGCTTTTCACAAGCATGTAATCGCCTACGAACACTACTTAGCGACCTTTCAAAACAAAATACCAAATGGGTTCTCGCCGGTGACATGAACACTGACTTATTATCTAATTCCGACCGATCTGAAATCTTTCTCGATTCACTACCTGGAGGATTCCATCTTGCTGATAAAGATCTTCTATTTACTTATATTGACAATCGTGGTGGTCTTACTTCCAACCTTGATCATGTAATTGTGTCAGATTCAACTCTACTTTCATCAATAGTTCATGTGGAAGACTCTAAAATCGACGACGATCATTTACCAGTCACGTGCCAACTATCTTGCTCCATGGCGACCTTTGTGCAACGTAACTCTCCCAAGTGGTTCTCAAAGTTAAATTGGTAAAATACCAATGTTCCACTTTATGTATGACATTGTCCCAGTTATTATCATCTATTAAAGTGCCTTTCCACTTATTGCAAACATCTGTATCTACAACTTCAACGCGGATAGATATCAACTCGTATTATCAGCAAATAGTGTTCTGTCTAAAGTCTGCCGCTAAAACAGCTGTACCCTCCGAGTGCGTGCGAACGGGTACTCGCAATCCCTTTTGGAAAGTTGATCCTAAAGTGAAGATACCTAAACAAAAAGCTAAGTTCTGGCTCCGTATGTGGATAGCCTGTAATCGTCCTTCTTCTGGTTCAGTACATCAAATAAAACAGAAAACCAAACGAGAGTACAAATATTCCCTGCGTAGAGCGAGACTGAATGCCTGGGATGGTCCTTGTGACAAGAAATCCTGGGATCGTGTTATAAACAGTGTTAAGTGTTCACCTCCAATTAATTCGTCTCTTCGGCTATGTGACTTCGTTTCTCATTATAAAAATATTTTGGTTTCGTTCAATATTAATTCCCAAAATCATTTTACAAAGCTTGTAAACTAAATCCTCCCAATTCGTATCAACCAATCTCAAGTGTTGTCGGTGGAATCTGGTGTTATACTCCGAGCTCTTATGCAAGTGAATAAGTCTGAGTCTCTCGATAGTGATGGTCTTTGCTTCAAGTTTTTGCTTATGATTGTCCTGAACTGCTGAAGCATTTGCAATTATTGTTTCAGATGTGTTTGGCACAGTCCGTTGTGCCAGATAGTTTTTTGTCCGGTTGTATATCTCCCATAGTCAAGAGGGGTAAGGACCCCAGTGCTTGCTCTAATTATCGTCCTATCACTGTGTCTTGTTTTGTTAGTAAGCTATTTGAATATGTACTGCTACTGGCCATTATCTCCAAGTGCAATTTTACACCCTTCCAGCTTGGTTTCAGAAAAGGTATGGGCTGTTTTCAAGCTCACCATATTGTGGGTCGGCTAATGAAACAAGCTGTTGCTCAAAAAAGTCCCCTGTATTGTTTGACTGTTGACATATCTAGTGCTTTTGATAATGTAATTCATTCAAATGCTTGGTTTTCTCTAGCAGCATCGGGTGTTAACCTTTCTATTGTTTCCGTGCTTAAGTATTGGTATGCTAATTCTTCATTTAGGGTGAAGTGGAATGGTACGGTAGGGGAGTATATTCCTGTTAAAAAAAGCGTTAGGCAAGGTGCCGTGTTATCCCCGAGCATTTTTAAATATGTTTTAGCTTCGTGTCTCCAACGTCTTCAACCGTCAATTTTTTACAATGATAATTTAGGCATTAGTCACGTTGCATATGCAGATGATGTTCTGCTTCTTAGCCGGACAAAAAATAGTCTAATTACCAACTTCTACCGGCTTTCAGCCGCACTATCCACAGTAGGCCTTTCAGTTAATGCCTCCAAATGTGAGTTTTTGTGTTTTAGGAGTCCTCCACTAGCATCACCTCTTTGGGTTCTTCAACTATACCATGTTCAGCAAGTATTAAATGGTTGGGTTTCTCTTTTTCCACGTCACTTTCGTCTACTTGCTCCGCTATTACGTCCAGCGTGCTGAAAAGTATGCGGGTTGGATACGCGAAAATTTCACCAAATCGTGGTCGGTATAACCGAAATGGACTATGCCGTCTTAATTCTAGTTTTTGGGCCCCTGCTGTTTTTTATCTTTCTGGTTTTGCTTTCCTCCTTCGCAAGAAGGATACAAAGAAAATACGCTCAGGATATTTTAAGTATTGCAAGTATTTGCTGCGTCTGCCTCGGTGGTATCGGAATCATACAGTCGTCTCTAAATATGACATCGTTGATGCGCCCTCGCGACTGCAACATTTATCTAAAGATATATGTTTTAAAACTCGGCAAATGGTCGGTGTTTTTGACCCTCTTTGGCCATTTTTTGATTGGAGGTAATTTATTTATGTTGTATGTCGTTATGCTGCTATGTTATTTATGTTGTTATGTTTTTTGTCTTGTTATTTCTTTTTTTGTGTGTTTACTCCACAGTTTAATGTACTTTGTGGGTAATAAATAAATTATTATTTTTATTATTATATTTCTTTAAAAAATTCGCCTTAATACCCGTAGCTTGGGCAGTAACAATAGTTGTAGCAGGATTAGTAGCAGTAAAGGCATAGCACCTTTGTTATCGTCAACAACCCCTTCAATAAACACTGAAAGTTTTAGATTAATACATACCACCAACCGTTCCTGAAGTATCTCTGATGTGTCCGCTTGACAACCTGTGTTCGCAGGTTGTAAGGCAAAATTTTTTGCCTTAATATTCTTAGTTTTAATAGCAGTAGTAGCAGTAATAACGCTATAATTAATTGTAGTAGCCTAAGTTTTAGTGACAGTAGTAGCAATAGAAGTAGTAATATTGGGAACAGTAGCATCAGTATGAGTAGAAGTAGTAGTATTAGGATGGGAATATTTCCTATTGTTTAAATCAACATCCCCTGCGACAAGTCATGTTAGTCTTAACTTCACACCAAACTGCTCCTAAGATATTACTGTTACTCCCTTTTTACAACCTGCATACGGAAGGTGTGTTCTAATTCAGTGTATCTCCCCCCCCCCAAAAAAAAAAAAAAACACATTTCTTGAAAGTTTCGCCTTCATACCCTTAGACATAGTTGTAATAGTAGTCATAGTAGTAGTATCGATAATACTTGTGACAGTATTGAATACTGGTAGTACTACTAGCAGCAGTAGTATTAACCTATTGAGATTTATTCAGTAGAACACCCCTCTCATCAGGTACTAGAAGTTTCAACTTAATACAATTAACCATTGCTATAACATTGCAGATATATCTTTTTTGTGACTTATATGTTCATGCACATCTTGAAATGTCTATCTCAATGCTCATATCCCCACAAGCAGCTGCAATAGAAGTTGTAATAGCAGTTGTACTAGCAGTAGTAAATGCAGCAGTAACAGTAGCATTAGCAGCAGTGGGCATGAATTGTCTTTTGGCGAGATGATTTCCTCCTTTAAGTATTCTTTGATAGTCCCAAATTAATGCCCAAATCAATTCTTGAGTTCTTCAATTCAATACCAAATCAATTTTTGATCATTCAATTAACTTCCTCAATGGTGGCAGACTTTTACCTTCCCCCCACCTCCCCCTGAAAATTATCCCTCTCCCTTGCGGAGAATACCCTCCTGGAAAAAACCTCCTTCCCGAAAAATAGTCCCACCCCCGAGGAAAATACCTCTTCGTAGAAAATACCCACCGGAGAATCTCCCCGTGGAAAATACCCCTCCCCTCGCGGAAAATACCTCCGTAAAATACCCCACCCCCTATTCTCCCGTGGAAAATACCTCCCCCCATGAAAAATAAGGCTTTGCTAATTTAGAATTTTATTTGAGTTTTATTTTTCTATTTTTCGTAGGGGAAAGAAATTTTGGTACTTGTGCAATATGCTCCATTAACTCAAGTTTACGAAGTGTAAAACCCAAGAATATATCGGTTTCTTTGTTAGTTTCTGTCAGCTTGGCGTGAGACTATACAAAGACAAGTGACAGAGTAAATAGGAAATATATCATTTGGGCTATATATTTGCAGACAATGTGGAGGGGGGGTAGAGTATTTCGAAAGTTTGAAGTCAGAAGACAATTTTTACTTCATAATATGTAGAATAATTGTACCTGACACATTTTGCATGCAGATCCACCATGCTCTACCCCCCTCCCTAATTTGCAAATATAGAGCCAAAATTTGGTTCTAGAGTAACGGAGAAACTACCAAAGAAACCGGTTTCTTTTCCAATTTTACAAATCGTAAACCTGAGTGAGTCACGTATAATACACAAGTATTGGAATTTTTCATGAAGAGAGAGTCCGATTTCCCGGTATTTAAAAACGATCAGAAATCAAAATTTAAAAAAATTAAGGAAAATCATCAAAACTTAAAACGAAAAAAAATTATTACACATATGAAAGGAGTTGTCCCTTCCACAAGATTTTGCTCTTTAGGCTAAATTTTGACTTTATATCCTATATCTTTGAGAACAATTCTTGAAACACAACTGCCGTTTGATTAGAATGATAAGCTTTATTTTAGCATTCTATGAAAAAAACCTTTTTTTGCGTAAAGAGCATGGTCTTGAGGAAGAGGCGACCCATTTCCATATACATAATAATTTCTGTTTGTTTAAGGTTTGATGTTGCTTCTTACTTTCAGTTGAAAAAAATTGTCGTTTTTATCTAATTCCTGATCGTTTCTTAAATAATACCGGAAAATCCGGCTCTCTCCCCATGAAAAATTAAAAATTGTTTTCTAGACTTCAGACTGTCCAAATACTTTAACCTCCCCCTTATGTGTAAATATTTACAATCATTGTGTGAAAATTATATATTTCCTATTTTTTCTGTCACTTGTATATGTCTTGTTTTACACTAAACTGAAAGATACTAACGAAGAAACCGGTTTGTTCTTGGGTTTTACACAACGCAAACTTGAGTGGCATATAGCACAAAAGTACCAAAATGTCTTCCCTCCACAGAAAAAAAAAATCAGTTAGAATTATCAGATGTAGAATGCATTATTTTTACGGGGAGTGTTGGCCGTGGGGGAGGGGGGTATTTTCCTTTGGGGGACTTTTCTGGGAGGCAATTTTGCGTAGGAGTATTTTCCACGGGGCATTTTTCTCGGGAGGTTGGAGGTATTTTCCGTGGTGGTGGTGGGGGGGGGTATTTTCCATGGAGATTAACGCCTAGAACCATCAACGAGCCCAGAGTCCACAGGACAAGGGCTGCTAGTTTGACAATTCGCTCATTGTTTACACATAGTATAGGACTATGCTGTCGAGAAAGGTTCTAGGTATTTACCCCCGGTGTTTATCCTTCCTCCGTAAAATACTATGTGTTAAACATACATAGTATAAACATATACTAAGTGTAAAAAATGAACGGATTGTCTAACTTACAGCCCTTGTCCCGAGGACTCTGGGGTAGTGGACATCCCCATAGACATAATTACTGGACCTTTCAAAAATTCCAAACAGAATAGCTGTCTTTCAATTTTGATCAGATATTTTTTTGGGGAAAGACAGACTTGGGTTGGCTGATTGCCCTCCATTCACTTTTGACTCTTAAAAGGGGCAGTAAAACGTATGATTTCCAATGAAATGAGCTCCTTCCGATGGAAAGTTTATACGATTACCCGTTCCATATGAGCCTTATATATCCCAGGCATAACTTACAACCCTTGCTCATGGGCTCTGGGGGATTGTATCCACCCTAAAGACGCTGTTACATGATTTTTTTGTTATTACTAACAAAATGTGTATCTCACAATTTCAATTGAATGCGTGTTAGGAACAGAGGATGTCAGGGAGGGGGGCTAGTTGCTTTCCATCAATTTGACTCTAAAAAGGGAGCTAGAACTATACATTTCAACTTAAATGAGCCTCTTCTAAAGTTCACATGACCACCCCTTCTATGAAAATGTTATATAACCCTAGGGCATAACTTACAACCCTTACTCCAGTCTCTGGAGGATTTCTTCCATCCCAAAGGTCTTATTATATGGTATTTGGACTCTTTTTGACCAAATGGCTATCTAAAAAATATTTGATGCATTTCTAGAAAATACGACGTAGGGGGGGGGGGGCTATCTATGGTCACATTCACTCTTAAAAAGAACCAGAACATCTGATTTCCAATCCAATGAGCCCCCTTCGAATTTTTTACTGCCGCAATTTCCATAAAAACCTTATTTGCTCTCGGGGCATAACTTACAACCTTTACGCCGAGGGCTGTGGGGGGATGTTAACCTCAAAGACATAATTTTCAACTACGCTGAATAAATTGCCCATCTCAAAATTTTTTTTAGATTTGTTTTAGGAATTGGTAGGCGTGGAGGGGGGCTTGTTGCCTTCCAATCACTTTTGACTATTAAGAGAGGTCTTTTCAATTTCCAATCGAATGAGCCTTAATTACAACAAATGGCCATCTCAAAATTTCTATCAGATACATTTTGGGAAAATAAGAGGTGGGGAGGGGGGGGGTGAAATCCATCCTTCGATCACTTTGAATCTTAAAAAGCCTTACTAGAACTTCTGATGTCCAATCCAATGACCCTCTCCAAATTTTATACGACCATTATATGTCTCATTATATGGGGCACATAAGGCCATTATATGGCCTTATTATACCATCATTTTACTGACCATTATGCCGACCATTGTACCATTATACCGACCATTATATGGGCTTATAAGGTTCTATTAAAACCTTATATGCCCCAGGGCATAATTTATAATCCTTGCGCTGAGGGCTTTTGGGGAGTGGGGGTGTCATCTTCAAAGACATAGTTTTTGGACCTTTTAACTATGCTAAACAAAATGACTATCTCAAAATTTGATTGGATGTGTTTGGGGGTATGGGCTTGGGAGGGGGGCTAGTTGCCCTCCAATCATTTTTGAAATTTAAAAGGGGTACTAGTCCCTTCAATTTCCAATCGAGTGAGCCTTTTTTGAAGTTTCTGCGACAACAAATTGGTCATCTAAAAATTTCTACCATATTCAATTCGGGAAAATGCAAGGTGTTCGGGAGGGGGTATCCACCGTCCAATTACACTGAATCTTAAACAGCGTAATAGGACTTCTGGTTAGGAATCCAATAATCTTCCTTCGAAGTTTATACATCCAACCTTTCAAAAGAAAACCTTATATAACCCCAAGGCACATCTTACAACACTTACCCTGAGAGCTGTGGGGGGAAATTTTTATCCTCAAAGACCCAATTTGTAGATCTTTTAACCACCCTGAATAAAATAGCTATCTCAAAATTATAATTGGATATTTTTGGTAAAATGGTGGGCGTTTGAGGGGGGGTTCGTTGTTCTCTAATTATTTTCAACGATTAAAAAGTGAACTTGTCCCGTCAATGTCTAATCGAAAGAGCCTTTTTCCAAGTTTCTATGAAAGCAAATGGCCATCTCAAAATTTCTACCAGATGTATTTTGGGAAAATACGAGGTGTGGGAGGGGGGGCTACCAACAGTCCAATCACTCGGAATCTTGTAAAGAGGACTAGAACTTTTGATTGATGCTCCAATGAGCTCCCTCTGAAGTTTATATAATCACCCTTTCTAGATAAACCTTATATGCCCCCAGGGCATAACTGACAACCCTTGCCCTGAGAGTTTTTTTTAGGGGGGGGGGGGCATCATCCCCACAGACATAATGACTGGACCTTCCAGCTACGTTGGATAAAATTGTTATCTAAAAGTTTTGATAATATGTTTTCTGGGAGGGGTTGGTTACCCTCCAATTACTTTTCACTATTAAAAAGCATTAGCCCTTTCAATATTCAATTGGATTAGCTTCTTTCGAAGTTTCTACGACCACTACTCTGATGCGAAGTGCCATGGTCTCAAATAAACCAAAAACGACCAACAAAAAAGAATAATAATTTATTGTGCCCACATCGCTGTTTACTCTGGCAGTGTTATTGGGCTGCCTAGGACCAAAAAATTGAAAGGCAAATAATTTTTCACAAATACGTTTTCCACAAGGATATCTGATAAAGAATTTTAAATAACTATTATTTTCTGCATAGTTAACAAGTCCCTAAACTCTGCCTTTGGGAATGACATGACCCCTATTAATTTCTGGGTATAAAACCGTAGGCTATAAGATTTGCCCCTCGTTAAACATCTTATTTTTTATTGTGAAATGCATGGGCATTTTTCTAATGAGGAGGATTCCCTGGGTAAATTTTACACCAAGGTTGGAGGGGGGCTCCTTGACATCCTCTGAAAAATGGTGAGATGCTAAATACTTAGAAACATTCAACTAAAATATTTCAAAAGAAGAAATATCAAATTTAAAGCAAACAGAAGCTATTCCGTATATAAGGGGCACTGCCTATGACCAAAAAGATTGGGAGTCAAATAGTCCCCTTTTCACACCTATATTTTTCCCCAAAATATATGATAAAATTTTTTAAATAGATATTATTTTCAGCTTAGTTGACAAGTTTTTATACTGTGCCTTTGGGAATGACATGACCCCTATCAATTCTTGTGTATAGACCACAGGCTATAAAATTTATCCATCGTTAAATATCGTTTTTTTAGTTTGAATTGCAAGGACATTTTTCGATTGGGGAGGAATCCCTAGTAAATTTTATACCGAGAAGGAGGGGATTCACTAACATCCTTTGAAAAACGGTGAGATACTAAATTATTACGAAAATTATTTACAAGAAATAGATTTACAATTAAATTACAAATAAAAAATTATTTACGAAAATATTTGCAAGAAATAGGCTTCGAAATCAATCAAAATTTATAGTCAGTATTATGGATTCAAAAGGTGTTGATTGCTTATCCGTCTTCTTATTTGATTTTGTGTTGATTCAGTGCTAACTGCACATTAAACTCGCGGAGATTTATATTTAATGTTTACAAACATTGGTTGAAGTTTAATTACCCTTGAATTATCCCATTGGTTATTTTTTAGTCATTCATTAATTTTATTTTAGAACGAAAATTACAATTTCAATAAATACTTCTCCCCAAAAATATTTTATTTTTACGTCACTGTTTACCATTTATTCATTAAAATTCAAAATGTCCTATTTTCCTTATTTGTAGTTTATTAGTCAGGCTGGGATCGTGAAAAAAATCTTAGAATGAAAATTGGTCCGTGAGCTAAAGAAAAAAAATAATCTCGGAACAACTGCTCGAAACACTATTAAAAAATGATGTGATATCGAATGATAACACATATCATTCGTAAAATTCAAAATTTCCATTTTCCTTATTTGTAGTTTAGTAGTCAGGCTGGGATCGTAAAAAATTTCTTAGAATGAAAATTGGTCCGTGAGCTAAAAAAAAAAAAAAAAAAATCTCGAAATCACTGCTCGAAACACTATTAAAAAATGACGTGATATCGAATGATCTCGAATATTCCTCGGGTTTTTCTGTTCACAGCGCTACCTATAGTAAACTTCAGTTACCGCCAAGTGTTTCCTAAAGAAAAGAGCAGCAGGCTTAGCACAACGCAGTGAACGAAGATGACTAGTATATATCACTTTATTTACAGAGGTTGCTAATGATATTTTTGGAATAAGCTGCTAATAGTTTTTTTTTAAACAGTCAAAACAATATTCCGTTTTTGGCTAGAAGTCTAGAAAATAGGGTGTTTAAGAAGAAAGTAGCCTAGTTATTGTTAGGCTATCATGTTTTTCCTGTGATTTCACTATAATTTGCCTTCAAATCTCATCCTATTGCACAGCCCAAGCTGTATATTTCCTAGGCTATGGGTTTTATGGCTCTTGGTATTGTTAGAATTGATTCAATTTTCAGAGAGAAGGGTTGAAATATAACTGATACATTGTAAAATACATAGAAAATGTAGAATCTCAGTAATGGGCCTCTTTAAAATTTGCTGCAAAATTCTATTTCTGAGCTAAATATGGCTAGACTTGCTTCAGCCTTGGGTTTTAGTCTACAGTTGGAAATGTTGAAAAAGAAGTAGGCTAATTAAAGAAAACAAATTTTTCTTCATAATATGTAGGCAAATTGTAGTTTCCTCTATGACTTATTCCCTTATTTGTGAATATATAGGCCAAATCAGATTTCCCATGCATTTCCCTTGGATATGGGTTTTATGGTTATGGACCCTTGTTTCAACTTAACATCCACAAATTGTTACAACAATAATGAAACCATGAAAGAGGAAAGTGTACTGGAAATATGTAATCTATACTGTTTATTTTTAAATGGGGGAAGAGGGGGAGTAAAGTATAGTAGAAGCACCCTCAAAGTAGCCTAAATGAACTAAAATTTTTCATTAATGTAAAGTAATATTTTTTAAACATGTTTCCTTTTCAATAGCCTCAGTTGTAGGCTGACATGCTACAATCATAGTGTTAGACACATCTCTGTTTAAAAATGAAACAAATTAATTGGGTGCATAATCAAGGCTATTGAGAATGAAACCATTTACATTTATGAAAACCACTGAAGAAATCCTGAAATACTTACTTATATCTTTTCTAAAAGTACTTTACAATAATGCCCAGTTTTAGATGCCCAGTGGCTGTGGGGCTTCTGGTATTTTGAAAACTGTAGAATTACAAAAAAATCATAAGAATTTCCATAAGAAGTTGTGGTCCTGAATCTCACACTTTGTGTAATTGAGTGGGCAAAACAACGGTTCAGGTCTAGGTGTCCCCTCCCCCACACAAATTCCCTCAAGGAAATTTCCCCTATTATATATATATATATATATATATATATATATATATATATATATATATATATATATATATATATATATATATATATATATATATATATGATTCCCTTTTCAATTCAGAAATCAATGGAATATATATATATATATATATATATATATATATATATATATATATATATATATAAATATATATATATATATATATATATATATATATATATATATATATATATATATATATATATATATAATATAAATATATATATATATATATATATATATATATATATATATATATATATATATATATATATATATATATATATATATATATATATATATATATATATATATATATATATATATATTATATATATATATATATATATATATATATATATATGTATTTATTTATATATATATATATATATATATATATAATATATATATATATATATATATATATATATATATATATATATATATATATATATATATATATATATATATATATATATATATATATATATATATATATATATATATATATATATATAAAAATATATATATATATATATATATATATATATATATATATATATATATATTATATATATATTATATATATATATATATATATATATATATATATATATATATATATATATATATAAATATATATATATATATATATATATATATATATATATATATATATATATATATATACTATAGTACTATAGTAGTGAAGCCCCACAGCAGTTTAAAAACTGGGCAACAAAATTGCCCAGTTTTAGATGATTGTAGATGGCAGTCTCTTGCTCTCCTTCATCTTCAGACAAGGTTTCTGGTTCTGGTTCCTTGTTTCTTTTGTGAGCAATCTTCTTTCCTTTTTAGACTACAGCTTTCTTTCTTTTCAGTCTGACTTGATCAGGGTGAACTCCATCTTCAAGCATCCTTGTCTTGGCTTCTTCTGTTTCTGAAGCTTCAAAACAGAAGTCTTTGGCATAGTAACTTTTTCCAGCAGGAACATCAAGACGTTTCTTTTTTGCTGTCCTCTTGGGTTTGTTGGTTCTGCGCATGTCAAGAACTGTCTTATTGAGGACAGCTACTAAACCTTCTGTTGATGATGTCAAAAGCACACGACTGAGAACCTTTGTTCTGTCCATAGGTATTACTCCACTTTTTGTAAAGCCAGAGATCAGGTCTTGTGCTCAATTTGCATCCATCAGTGAATCTGTCAGCTCCTTTAAAAGCCTAGGGAAATGCTCTTTAGGCAACAAAACTTCTTTTTGACCTTCAATATGTGTCTTGGATCTTTTCAGGATCTGCCTCCACTTCTCTATCATTAGCCAAAAGAAGGTCACATCAAGCAGCTGAGTAAGGTGAGTAGAGTTTGGGATCAACGCTACAAAGCTAATGTATTCTTGTTCACACTGTCTGATAATGTCCACATCAAAATGCAAGGACAAATTGTTGCTGATTACCACCTTTTTCCCAGGGAGCTTCTTCAACCAGGGCAAATGACTGAGTGTGAACCAGTCATGAAAGAAAACAGCCTCAAACCAGCCAGACTTGGATTTGTTGAATATACAACCTATAGGCCCTCCCTGGACCCACGTATTCCACAACTTCTCACTTTTGTACACCACATAAGGAGGTAGCACTTCCACTGCTGTGTTACCAGCAAACATTACAGAAATAGCAGATTTCTTTGAGTTCAATATTTTCTCAGGGTACTTACTTCCTCATTTTGTCACTACTTTTTTATTCCCTGGGTCATCTGTAAGGTTAGTTTCATTGTAGTTCTACACATTCTCAGGTGGTACTCCGTCAACTTCCTGCTTCAAATGATTGAAGTATTTGTTGTTCCTTGAAAGAAACAGCTGGAACCAGTCATCCCCAGGAAGATTGTTTGAGAATTTCACAACAGTTTGCCCATGACTGGTGAGATAAGACTGAACCAACTTCTTCATTGCAAATCTGTCCAATGGGAAACCAAACTTGGAGAGTTTAATTGCAGCATGTGCTATCAACCCCTTTTCCTCCTCACTCAGCACTGTGATACCCCCAGGGCTAAGAGGGTGAGAATTGGTGAGTTTGTTTTTCAAAGTCTTGTTGGTATTTGGAATGTCTCCTCTGCCTCTCTTTTTGTCATTCAACCACTTCTAATACCTGATAGAGCATCTTGCAATTTTTGGTCACTGTAGTCCCTGTATCTTTGGGCCCCTGGTTATCTTACATATCATCTTGGCATCTTGACATTTGTTTGAATCTGAAAAAAATAAAATAAAGTTAGTGTTGACTGATCATGAACAACAGTAGTTGAATTGCCTTCTTCTTTACTAAAATGTGTGGGTCAATTTCACCCCATATGTTTTTTTTTGGTACGGTTTCTGGGAAGTTTGATGTGGAACTGCTCCTTGGTGACATTGAGAGAATGTGACCTGGCACTGTAGTCACTGTTGATTTCTCTGTGTACCTGTAAAAAAAAGCAAATTTAAAGCTTTTATCCAGTGCTTGTCACAAGCCAAATTTTCAGAAAGTTTAAAATTTACAGGAAAGTCCTCTGTGCATATATTTATTTTTCAGAGGTGTACTTCATGATCTGCTACTCAGTGCTTAAACCCATTCTTTTCCATGATAGTATTTGTTCAATTTGTGAAAAAAGGAAAGGCATAATCCATTACCTGTGATAAATGGCAATCCTTATTAAAACTCTTAATCCAGGCTTGGGCCAAAGTCACACACATGGGCAAAGTGACCCCATTCTATGGCAATGGTGAAAGGGCAATTCTTTCACCATTACTTTGAGTAGGTCTTCATATTTTAGTTTTTTGTGTTTGTTTTGAAGTTTGTATTTTTATGTTATCTTTGGTTTTGTCAGTAGTTTTTATTTTCATATTGGGCACTGAGGGTGGTCAAGTGGAGGTTTTTCTGAAATATTTACATTGTTATCTATGTTTTTCACTGGCTTGTATTATTTTTTGTTCTCACTTCTTTACTGTTTTTTCCATTGTATCACTACTATATTCCACCCCTTCCCAATTTGTAAATATATGACCCAAATTAAACATTTTTAGGTCATTTTTCTTTTTTTATATTTTATCAATGCTTCTTTGCTGATAAATCTATTTTTAGGAAAGAGTGACAGAATGAGAAAAAAATACACAGGAAATATAAACTTGGGAATGAATTTGTCTATCTAAGGGAGGGGTAGAGGGTAAATTGAAGCCATTTTGGGAATGGTTTAAGTATGTCAGCTTTGAAAAAAGCTGTTCTCAGAATTTTATAGTTTTTCCTTTGAACAGACCTAATTATACGCTAATGCCCTTTAAAAGTAAGGAAACTATTTTAAAATACTTTCATCGATAAAAGTGTACTATCTTTTTTTTAATACTACTTTTCCCTTTGATGTTCAGATATATACCCTAAACATATATTCTCATTGAATTTTTTATCATAAAACTTTTCTTTCTGCTGCTTGGTTACTGTTAATTTAATAAGAAGAAAGATATAAGCTTGAGAAAAGTCATTTGTAACCTTCTATCTTGGGTATTGGCTTGGATAACTTTCTGCATTTTGGTAATTATACTAACAAAAGTAGCAGAAAACTAGAGCCTTTGTTTTTGTATATTTAACTCTATTTTTGATTGGCCAGGTCTAATCTCAGATAGATATCTTCATTTTAAAAATATTTTTTCAATTTATTGACAACAGGCTTCTAATCTCAAACATAAATAGTTGAGATTGGTTGATATGTAAGACTAGACTAGTTAGGAATAACCAACTACAATCTTGGAAAACTAAAATCATATACATACTGCATAGATTTTAACAAATTCAATGATGAAGCAGTCTACTTCTTAGATTGTAAGTTAGAAAGTTTACAAGGATTTAACTGTTGAACTATCCAACGAATCTTTTGTTTAAAATTGAACAGTGTTTTCCAAGATTAGACTAAAGCTTTAAATGTACATCTTAGAATAAGCTCCAATATTGAATATCAATTTTTTAGGTGCTATTATATTCTAGATAATCACATTCTCATGAACAAAATTCAGAAAAATGATCAAACTATCTAGTACAACAGTTCAAAATAGGGATGATTACTGTTATACTTTTGTCATGGAAAGGCAGTGTGGTCTTTGAAGTTAACTATCTAGTTCTTGGTGTTATAAGAAATTTTACACCCAGTTTGGTAGAAATAAAGATAGATGGTATCCTAGACTAGGTAAATTAGGTAAAGAAAAAGAAACAGTAATGGCTACACCCTACTGCAATTTTATAGGTATTACAACTATAGTTATAACCAATTGCGACAAGCTTGAAAGCTTACTGTATTTGGTATTAATAAATAAATAAATACAGTATTTAGTTGAACATGGCCCATACCTTTGCAGAGTGTTCACATTACGATAAAGCAGCTAATCCAATAGATTTTGTTGTTTTAAACCAAAGACTGTTAGGATCAATACAAGATACAAGGGCATATAGGAGTACTGTTATTGATGTTAAAAGTAAAGATCACTGTCTAGTAGGGTTTATGGCTAATTCGCTGCTGAAATTAAAGAAAAATAACTACATTTCAGGAAGGTATGCTTTTAGTAAACTTCATGATGATAATTCAAGAGAAAATTTCCAAGAACAGTTGAATACCAAACTTGATAGTTTGAAACTTGACAGTGTAGAAGATGGATGGAATAATTTTTGGAAAGTCATATGTAAAGTTGCTGATAAAGGTACTATTTTGTTTTTTTTTAACTTCAGCTTATATTATGTGCTCAGTCTCATTGAGAGACAGTTTTTGGTCTTGCTTCAATTTTCTTGCCCAAATTGACAAAATTTTTGCCCTGATGCTTTAAAAGAAAAAGGCTTTTGCCAGCTTTGCCTCTTACTCAGACTATCAGTCTTGGGTTTTTCTTCAATTAGCCATGTCTCTAACTCTTTTATTTTAAGACCACCAGCTTGATTTTAATTCTAAAATCCAACTGTTTTAAATTCGCCTAAAGATGTAAATCTATTAGAGGTGAGAAAGAAAAAATTACAACAAATAAATTCGTTTTTTATGGGCTTCTGTCAATTAAATGTAGAATATTAACTTAATTCAGGAAGGTTTAGATTTCTTATTTTAAATTAGGTTATGAAAGAGAGAGAAGAAGAAGAGGTTTTATAGCAAAACAACGGAAAGAAACGCATCAATTAAATTATATTTAAAACAAAATTACAATTTAATATAGCTTTTTGAACAAAATTGAATATTTAAACCTAATTCTAAACAAAACAAAAATTTATAGCTGAAATCAAATTCAAAACATTAATTTTTTCTTGATTCCAGTATGAGGTACTAAAATTTTGAAAACAGAAGCCTTTCTTTTAATTTATAAGTTTGAAGGGCCATTGGAAAAAAAGGATGTAATAATATCAATGATATTGTTTTTATGGCAATTGGTATTAACCAAGTGACATGTAGCAATCGCAAATTCTGTCTGTCTGTCCTGGCTACTTCAGGCACTTCCAGGCAAGGTAGGACAATGAAACTTGGCAGTTGCATCAGGGACCGAATGTACTAATATCAATGGTATTGTTTTTATGGCGATTGGTATTAACCAAGTGACATGTAGCAATCACAAATTCTGTCTGTCTGTCTGTCTGTCCTGGTTTTGCTACTTCAGGCAGTTCCAGGCAAGCTACGACAATAAAACTTGGCAGGCGCATCAGGGACCGTACCAGATTAAATTAAAAATAGTCATTTCCCTATTTGACCATCAAGGGGGGGGGGGAGTGCGGGGCCAGTTAATTTGGAAAAAATAGAAAAAATTAAGTATTTTTAACTTATGAACAGGTGATTAACTTATGCTCTTAATGAAATTTGATGTTTGGAAAGATATCGTGTCTCACAGCTCTTATTTTAAATCCCGACCAGATCCGGTGACATTGGGGGGAGTTGGTGGGAGGGGAACCTCAAATCTCGGAAAATGCTTAGAGAGGAGGGATTGAAACAAAACTTGGTGGGAAAAATAAGTAGAGGTCTTAGATACGTTATTGACATAACCGGAACGGATCTGCTCTGTTTGGGGGAGTTGGGGTGGTGGTGGTTAATTCTGAAAAATTAGAAAAATGAGGTATTTTTAACTTACGAAGGAGTGATCGGATCTTAATGTAATTTGAAGTTTGGAAGGATATCGTATCTCAGAGATCTTATTTTAAATCCCAACCGGATCCGGTGACATTGGGGGAAATAAAGGGAAGGGGACCTAAAATCTTGGAAAGCGCTTAGAGTGAAGGGAACGAGATGAAATCTGGTGGGAAAAATAAGCACAAGTCCTAGATACGTGATTGATATAATCGGAATGGATCTGCTCTCTTTGGGATAGTTGGGGGGGAGGCTTAATTAAAAAAATTAGAAAAATGAGGTATTTTCAACTTACAAAGCAGTGATAGGATCTGAATGACGCTTGATGTTTGGAAGGAAATCATGTCTCAGAGGTCTTATATTAAATATCGACCTTATCTGTTGAAGGGGAAATGGGGGGGGGCCTAAAATCTTGGAAAATGCTTAGAGTGGAGGGATTGGGATGAAACTCGGTGGGAAAAACAAGCACAAGTCCTAGATACCGGATTGACATAACCGGAACGGATCTGCTCTCTTTGGGGGAGTTAGGGGAGGGGGTTGATTCTAAAAAATAGAAAAAAGAGGTATTTTTAACTTGCAAAAGATTGATCGGATCTTAATCAAATTTCATATTTAGAAGGACCTCGAAACTCAGATCTCGTATTTTTATCCCAAGCGGGTCCAGTGTCATTAGGGGGGGGACCAAACATTTTGGAAAACGCTTAAAGCGGAGAGATCAGGATGAAACTTCGTGGAAATAATAAGCACTTATTTTAATTATTTATTTTTAACTTTCGAATGGGTGGTCGGATCTTAATGAATTTTGATGTTTAGAAGGACCTTGTGACTAAGAGCTCATATTTTAAATCTCGACCGGCATTAAGCTTCTGATTTTCCTTTCAAAGCAATCTATTGATTCTTAGAACTTTGCTAGAGCTCATACCATATGAGCTCTTAGCTCTTGGCTCTTTCGACCTCGTCACAAGTGGCATATGAGCTCTTACCTCTGGTTACTTGAGAAATTTTTAAGATCTGCGTTTTCCCAGTTTGGAGCAACTGTCAAAAGTTGCCATGAGAGCCTGGCTGGTGTTGGTTATGACCCAAAGAAAACAAAAGGTAGGCAAAAATCTGTAATCAGTGTTCTTGCCGTTACCTAACCGGTGTAATTGAAGCTGAAATAGGCCCCAATGAAAGGTATAAATACGTCTGGGAAAGCTTAGCTTTAAATAAAGGAGAAACGAGGTAGTTTGACCATTTGGGTGAGGGTGGGGGGGTGGAGAGGTGAACATCAAATGATGAAAGGTAAAAACACATGTGGAATGTATAAAAGGAGTACCAAAAAGTAAAAATTTGAATGAACAATATACGTTAGCAATTTAAGGAGGAAGGTCAGAAAGCTACCCTGAGCTGGAGGCATGGGAATTTAGATTGTAAAAATCAGTTATGATATTGAAAAACAAACAGTAGCTGGTACAAAGGAACGATAAAATTTACTGAGAGAGACGGGGGTATTTTTAGCAGAAGGGAAAGGAACCAAAAATAATTAACAAGAGAAGCAGATCAGAGATCTAAGAGGGGCCTAAGAGAGTCCCCCTGATAAGGTTGATGCAAAAATATGCATAGAAAAGGGATGCATGTATGCATAGAAAATATGCATAGAAAATGTCAATTTTAATAAGATTAAGAAAAGCCTGAAGACTGGGGGGGGGGCTTAAGAAAATAAATAAATATCAAACCAAAATGCTCAGAATTTTGAATTTTTTACGTATAATCAAGACATCTGGAAGGGTTGGTTCTAGGAAGTAGTTCTATTATAAGAAATAAATCATTAGACAGATCCAGAACCCTTTTCTGGTATTTCACTTGGAGTAATTTAAAACCAATGTTTTTGAAACATAATAACAATTCTGCGTTGTAAGTAAAGTATTCTACATAAGAGAAAATATCGGTAGACGGATCAGAAGGTCCTCCCAGTGGAGAGGGACTTGGACAGAAATATGTTAGTCTAAGAATACGCAAGTGCGTCACATTTTGGGCCCATAAATACTTATTAATTCAGGGTTATAGATTTTATATTGTTTGATGCTATCCGGATTTTGTCTAATAGCTTTAGCATGCGGTTTAATTTGATGTTACCTACAAAAATCAATAAAATTCTAGTAATTTGAGTTTGACTCTCATTATCTCCTGGGCTTAAAGTAAAACTCCTATGATGTTAGAACACTAGGTCACGGACATTTCGAATCCCCCCTCTCAAAATTGATATCCGAAAGACTGCACCTAAGGTTGTTTATTCCCCAGTAAACGTTCTGCTGTCTTAGCCAACTTCATCGAAGTTTCAAAACTATCCCATACTATTTAGTGTTGCTGTTCTTAATTTGAAGAAATGGTTGGACCCACTATCAAAGAGGTAAGATGTGCCTGAATAACCAAACCTTGTGGACCAAACACCTTTGATGCAAACTCTGTTTTGTGGAAAATCTTTTCCGTAAGAGAATTCCGCTGGAAAACCCCGCCCTTTCACTAGAAATTCCCTTTGGGACCCTCATCTCTACGGACTATTCCTTCTGCAGAAAATTACTGAAGGAAATTTGTAACATTAATTTATTTCTTTTAAATCTTTTCTTGGTTTTTTTTCTGTGGTTGGGATTTGAGCTCTATTATTGGGTTGAGAAACAGAATATTTTAATTGATTTGCTTGTTGATTTGAAATGAGGGATTTTGGCCAATCGTCCGTGTGAGCTTTCAGAAGACTCCTAGATAAAGAAGAATAAAAAAAAAATGTTTTTTTGGTTTCCCTTCTGATATCTAAACTAAATAGAAAATTATACTAAAATGCTAAATAAATATTTTTCAAAAGTAGATCCAAATAAACGCAAGTATCTTCTATTCTATCTTTTACACTATCCCTCTGTTTTTCCCTCTATTCCAAGCCTCCTCATCTACCTGGTTCCCCTTTCATTTACCACCTCTTATCAGTAAATTTATTTCTTGACCTTTTTACGTGGGTGCACCTCTTCGTTCTGGACAATGCTTTCATATTCCCTTTGACAGAGATAAGTCTAGTTTTATCTCATCTTTTGAAGTTGTCAAAGTTTTTTTTTACATCTGGTTTTATATTCATAGCTGCCAACTATTTTATAGTCTGAGAAATCACTCTTTATTTCAAAAAAAAGTTGCGCAGTTTTTAAATTGTGATAAATTGTATCATAGCTTCACATATCTCAATCCATTGGGTGTATTATAAGATCTTCAAAGGAAACATCCCTGCCATACAATTTACAAGGTATTTTAAAGTTTATTTTTTCAGCCACGGTTCTCATGGGAGTAAGGTCCACAGAGTCATTCCCTTACGCACAAAGTTGCAGAGACACTGATGGCTGCTATTCTCCTTTTATTTGTGGGATTCAGACTGTTCCCATTAAGAAAAAAAGCTCTGTAAAAAAAAAAAAAAAAAAAAAAAAAAAAATTAACGTAGGAAAAACCAGATTATGACTCAGTGAAACTTACGTTTAAAATACCCAGTTCAAAATTAATATACCAGAAAGTATTACTAAACTGGTTAATTGTGCAATTTTAGTAAAAATGATGTTTTGAAATAATAAGACTTTCAGGGGCGTTTTATACTTTCACTTAACGAGATCTGTAATTACTTAAATGGGTCGGTAGCGTAACATCTATTTTGTCAGTGTTTGTTGTCAGAGTTTTGTTGTAACTCTTTTCAACACAAGTGGTTCTAACATTTTTCAAAATAATAGAAAATCTATTGCATATATGCAATTCAGTGTGTATATTTGCACACTAGGGGGGGAGGGAGGTTGTAAAGGCATTTCTGTGGTTAATGAATTACTTAAGGTATGCTAGTTTTCAAAATAAAACTTCCTACCCTGACAGTGTACTCCCTTCTCCTGATTAACCCATTTATTGCTTTAATAACCTATTTTCTGTTATTTTTTCCATTGTTTTTCCATTTTTTCCGCTTGTGTTAATTAGTTTTGAAAATATCCAGTTTAAATGAGCGACTGTAATGAATATTTGCAAAAAAAAAAAAATTCTAATGTGTAAAAAATTTGAACAATAATCTTATACGGAGTGTAGCTCATGTGTATGTAACGCTTTTTCATTCGATTTGGGCAAATATTTTACCTATGATAAACTTGAATTTCCACTTTTTGCTGTGTCTGATTTTTGCAAGCAGAAACTCGTATGCTCCACAGACAAAAGATAGATGAAAAGTTTTGCAAAAATGATCTATAAGTGGAACAGGAGGTATAGGCATTCCGCCGTTTAGCAACATCCACATTTTTCTCTTTGATATTGCCTTTGATAACACATGTCTGAATTGATATGGGAATTCCTAGTTTTCTTTTTAAGAGTCAAAAAGTGATCGGAGGGCAACTAGCCCCCCCCCCTCTCCAACATCCCTTTCCCCAAAATATATCTGATCAAATTTTTCAAATAGCTTTTTCATAGTCCACCTGTCATTTAACATTGCCTCTGGGGTAGACACAGCCCCTCAGAGCTATGGAGAAAGAATTATAAGTGGTGCCCTTGGGACATGTAAGGTTATTGTGGAAGGGGTGGTCTTATCAACTCAGCAGGAGGCTCATTTTATTGAAAATGGAAAGTTCTAATTTTATTTTGAACAATTAAATTTGATTGGTGGGCTATATGCCTCTCACGCTCCCCCCTCAAGTAA
Organism: Artemia franciscana; assembly: GCF_032884065.1. Lineage (NCBI taxonomy): Eukaryota > Metazoa > Arthropoda > Branchiopoda > Anostraca > Artemiidae > Artemia > Artemia franciscana. The sequence goes on from NC_088867.1 coordinate 55,030,557, forward strand.
TCCATGTGTCATATAACCCTCGCCGCATATTGCTTGAGGGAAAGGGTTTCAAGTTGTGCTCTGCGTGCATATAAGGTTATTGTGGAAGAAGTGCTCATATCAGCTTTCGAGGATACTCATTTGATTGAAAAAATAAAATTCTAGATTTCTTTTTAAGAATTAAAAATGATTTGAGGGCAATAAACCTCTGGAGGTCGGGGCAAGGGTCGCAAGTTGGGTCCTGGGGGTATTTAAGGTTATTTTTGAAGGAGTGGTTATATCAGCTTTGGAAGAGGCTTTTCGTTTTGAGAGTCAGAAGTGATCAGAAGGCAACTAGCCTTCCCCCTTAATGGATTGCCTCTCCAAATTTAACAGATCCAAACCATGAGAGAGCCCTTTTGTGCAAACTTGTCCACGTGTCTTAACAATGCCTCTGGGTTCGACACCTCTCCCCCTTGTCCCCGAGAGCTTAGGGGAAGGGCTGTAAATTGTGCCCTGAGCGCATATAAAGTTATTATGGAATTCATTATTATCAAATAATGGGAAATCTAAAATTGGTGGCACATATTAACCCTTTAAAAGTGTATTAATTCTATCATTAGTTATATCATTCCACATTACATTACTTTCGTAGGGTAAAGAGATTTTTCATAGTACACTCATTCTTTGACTTTTTGTTTTGTTATTAAAACTTTTTAAAAATAAAATTGTCAGTTACTAGTGCCCTTGTCATATTACCCTCCTTCTCCTAAGATTTTGCTCTAGATCTAACTTCTCAAATATATACTCTTTTTTTTCAATATTCAACACAGACACTTATCCTAAACTGGATATATTTGACGCCACGTAGTACAACCGCAATTACAAGGGACTAAACAATGAAAAAAAAATAATAAAAGAAAAATGTTTCATATAGGCAATAAATGGGTTTATCAAGAGAAGGGGGTACAATGTCAGGGTACGACTATTATGTTGAACAAATATTACATTGAACGACTATTATTGAAAACGAGTGTAGACTAAGGAAATCAGTAACAACAGAAATGAAGTTTACAACCCTTTCCTCCTTAATGTGAAAATATATACTCTGAATGCAATAGATTTTCTATTATTTTGAAAAACCGTTAGAACAATTTGTGTTGTAAAGTATTCAAGTTCAATTTTTTTTTCTTCCTCAAGTTCAAGTTTTTTTCTTCCTCAAGTTCAAGTTTTTATTTCAACATTCACAAATAGATAAATAAAATACAACATTTTCGCGCTGGGGAAAACCTATGAGGGTTTGTATTCGCGCGAAAGTCCACATATCTACTTACCTATAATAACAAATCCGATCTCTCTTACTCACTAATACACAACTCTCCCTCCCCCTTTTATTCCTCCCAACCCCACCTTACCCTCATGCCCACCCTTATTCTCTCTAGCCCACCCGTACCTCCCTAGCCTACCCTTACCTCCCTAGCCCCACCCTTACCTCCTGAACCCATCTTTTTTCACCTAATCACCCTACCATCCATAGTAAAATTCAACATTTATCCCCCCCAAAAATAATCTTTTAATTTCTTTTTAAGCTGAGGTACGTGTTCCGCCGCCCTAATGCTCACTGGTAGTTCATTCCCTAAACTTGTACCCAGGTGTTTAATTGAGAATGAAGACCGGGTACAATGACGTAAATCCACAACGATATCACTACTATGCCTTGTTCCATAATTATGCAGATCACTATTTGTTTGGTAAAAACTCTTAAAGACATCCGGGGCTAGGCCATTCATACACTGAAACACAAATACAGCAGCCTGGTAATCTCTTATCTGACCGACATTGAGGAGCTTCAGTGACGTAAAGCAAGCACAGGTGTCATGCACATCCTGAGCATATCTACCTATTGTTCTAACAGCTTTATTTTGTAGAATTTTCTCTTTTCTATAGTTGGATAAGAAGTTACTGCTCCATATGAGGCAGCCGTAGGCGATATATGGATAAACCAACGAATAATATATAGTTAGAAGTATCCTCTGTAGGAGAAAGTGCTGCAGACGACGAAGTATGCCAACCCCAAGGGCAATTTTCGATGAAATAGCGTCACTGACATCTCCATGACAGGTGGTAATCCAGATAAAAACCAAGATAGCGGAGATGATCAACTTGCTGAATTGGTTTACCACATAAAGTTACGAGTCCATACACATCTAGCGGTGTACCAACTCTGCAGAACGTCATTAAAAATGTCTTGCGCACATTTACGCACAGTAGACTTAATGAGGTAAAGACCTCTAGCCTTCCCAGTGCAAGATTCGCTTTTCAGCTCCTCCACAGATGAGGCAAACAGTTAAAACAGTATCATCAGCAAACGAGGTAAGACACACTTCTTTCAGGTAAAAACGTATGAGATCAACATAGATAAGGTAAAGAAGCGGACCCAGCACTGAACCTTGTGGTACTCCACACATCACTGGAAATGCTGCTGAGTTCACATCACTCAAGACTACTTTAAGAGATCTTCCTGTGAGATAGCTTTTAAACCATTTCAGGCACTTTCCTCGGACACCTAACGACTTCAACCGACTTATTAACGTTTGAAAATCAACCGTATCGAATGCTTTATGAATATCAATAAATATAGACAATGGTGTTTCACCTCTATTTATACCACTATTCACTGATTCCAAGAGATGTTTCAGAGCATTCGTCGTCGAGTGCCTTTGCGAAATCGGAATTGGGTCTCACTCAGTAAACTATTAGACTGTAGGAAGGCATGTAGACGATTATGAACTACTTTTGCTAGTAGTTTAGAAAACAAAGGAAGAATAGAAATTGGTCTCCAATTCTCAATTTCCTTTTTAGGGTCACCTTTATGAAGTGGTATCACTTTCGCAACTTTTGTCTGATCAGGAAAACTGCCCTTTTCAAGTGACAGATTAATGATAAAGAGCAGGCATGGTAGTATATAATGCATTATTGCTTTAAACGCTCGAAGAGATAAACCGTCTACTCCAGCAGAATTTGATATAAGAGATTTAACTATTTAAAGTAGTTCATCACGTGTACACGGATCAAACGCTAATTCAAAACTCTCACCTCTATTATCACATATGATATATTTTTGAACCTGTTGACATCTATTTTTTACACTATTTTGCACATCACAACCAATATTTAGAGAAAAAACTACCAAATTTATTTACAATTTCACTCTTATCTTCACGGAGAAAGCCCTCAAGTTGTACTTCATCCCCGCCAGTATCAGCTTTCCCACCAGTCACTTCTTTAATCAGTTTCCAGGTTTCTTTCATATTTCCTTTACTATTTGAAAACTTTAAAGCATAACATTCAGCCATAGCTTTGCGACGTAATTTGTTTACTAAATTGCGTTGCTTTTTAAACAATTGAAACGAAGCATCACTTTTATCATCTGGATATACATGATAAAGCTCAATCCTTCGCTTCCTCTCTTCCAGTATTTCACTTGTTATCCATGGATTACGGGGTTCCTGTTTCACGGGGGTCCCATATACCTTAATGGGACACGCAGTATCATAAATAGGTAAAATATCAGTCATTAGATTATCAAATGCTCTCGTAGGAGATTCTTCTTCAGAAAATACAGGGGTCCAATCGATGACAATAACTTACTCCACAAACTTTTGAAGATTCTCTTTTTTCATCAACCTTGTCTTTATTTTCTTTTTATTGGGTCTACCTAACTGACACTTCAAAACACCAACCAAAGGAAGATGGTCAGAACCAGGAAAAGTCACAACATCAGCATAACAAAGCTTCAAATCAGCAGAACGTAAACTATCAGTAAACTATTTGACTGTAGGAAGGCATATAGACGATTATGAACTACTTTTGCTTGTAGTTTAGAAAAAAATGGAAGAATAGAAATTGGTCTCCAGTTCTCAATTTCCTTTTTAGGGTCACCTTTATGAAGTGGTATCACTTTTGCAACTTTTAGCTGATCAGGAAAACTGCCCTTTTCAAGTGACAGATTAATGATGAAGAGCAGGCACGGTAGTATATAATGCATTATTGCTTTAAACGCTCGAAGAGATAAACCGTCTACTCCAGCAGAATTTGATATAAGAGATTTAACTATTTAAAGTAGTTCATCACGTGTACACGGATCAAACGCTAATTCAAAACTCTCACCTCTATTATCACATATTATATATTTTTGAACCTGTTGACATCTATTTTTTACACTATTTTGCACTTTACAACCAATATTTAGAGAAAAAACTACCAAATTTATTTACAATTCCACTCTTATCTTCACGGGCAAAGCCCTCAAGTTGTGCTTCATCCCTGCCAGTATCAGCATTCCCACCAATCACTTTTTTAATCAGTTTCCAGGTTTCTTTCATATTTCCTTTACTATTTGAAAACTTTAAATCATAATATTCAGCCATAGCTTTGCGACGTAATTTGTTCACTAAATTGCGTTGCTTTTCAAACAATTGAAACGAAGCATCACTTTTATCATCTGGATATACATGATAAAGCTCAATCCTTCGCTTCCTCTCTTCCAGTATTTCACTTGTTATCCATAGCTTACGGGGTTCCTGTTTCACGGGGGTCCCATTACCTTAATGGGACACGCAGTATCATAAATAGGTAAAATAATAGTCATTAGATTATCAAGTGCTCTCGTAGGGGATTCTTCTTCAGAAAATACAGGGGTCCAATCGATGACACTAACTTCCTCCACAAACTTTTGAAGATTCTCTTTTTTCATCAACCTTGTCTTTATTTTCTTTTTATTGGGTCTACCTAACTGACACTTCAAAACACCAACCAAAGGAAGATGGTCAGAACCAGGAAAAGTCACAACATCAGCATAACAAAGCTTCGAATCAGCAGAACAAACGAAAATGTTATCTATTAAGGTTGAACTCTGTCCAGTTATTCTTGTAAGTAAACTCTCAAGCGGGTATAGATCATTCTATATCATAAAATTTAAAAAATCAACATTATGACTAGATAAATCCAACAGGTTAAAGTTAAAATAACCCATAACAATATGACTTGCTCCAGACGGTACTTTCGATATCAGCTGACTCATTCCTCCCATTAAATCATCCAAGTGAGCACTGGGCGGATTAAACACCATACTAATTATATTCATTTTCCCATCAAATTAAATTTCAATTGAAAAAACTTCAAACTTACCTTCCATCCATATACTAATATCATCCCTTTCCTGATAATTCAACCCATTCTTTACAAGGAAACCAACACCGCCACGACCCATCAGTACTCGGTTCTTGTTACGAAGATTATAACCTGGAAATGAATACAGAGAGATCCACTGGTCTGAGCTAAGAAATGTTTCACATAATCCAACGATATCAAAAGAAGAAGAAAATCGATCAATTAATTCTAAAATATCAGGTAACTCGTAGTTACGTGGAAATTCCTAGAACATAGTCGCAGACTCCTTTCATTTATATCTTGATTATATGGCAGCCGAATATAATCACTTTCCCTCATATACTTTAGCTCAACATTCGTTATACCATCATCACCAGCAATACCTTTCGACAAATAATCCTAAAGGATAAAACGATCTTGATTTTTTTCCCATAAAAAAAGTGAGTCTTCAGAAAAAAAAGAGGAAGAAGAGTAAACAGGGAAGACAGATAAGTCATGGGGATAAGAAATGATAATAATGAATCTAAATAATAAATTAAACATAAATATGCATAACAAATGCGAAAAAGAATACCATTAAAAATAATAATAGAAAAGTTTTCATTGTAAAAACATTGTAAAAAGTCTTCAAAAAAACTTTAAAGACCAAATTAGAAAAAAAATATAGCCTGAAGTCATATAAGAACACTTAATTGAGATATGCCAGATTGCCATTTATCCTTTTGAGTTTGGATCTTGACAGCCTATCAAAAAACAACAGCCCAGAGGCCCTCTCTACAGTCTCTGGAGGTACTCGAAATTTTTTAACTGGAATTTTATGACCAATTGGTTGATTAGGCATAACAAAGGCTTCCAACGCTAATTCGTTTTTTACATTTTCATAAACACAAACTTTATAAAAATGTGTAGGAACTGCCACGTTATTTGTGGCAGTTCCACAAAGTAATTATCAAGTAATTATCAATTACTTGATATTTTACATACAACTTTCCATCACCTTCTTTCTGGGGTAAAAACAAAGGCCCAGTACAAACATAAATGTTTTTATAGTTTTTTGTCTGATTTCTTATATATCTTTCATGATCATTCCACTTATCACGATTAAATCCATCGCCGACTTGAGGAGCAATATTTGACAAGACAAAGGTTTCGTTCATATCGTGCTGACGTTTCTTATGATTTCCAGCAGCAGCTAAATGTCCTTGATCAAAAACACTGCCTTTATAATCACTATTCAATGCCCTGAAAAATGGATGCACTGTTTGATCATCATAAAAATCTGATTTAGATCGATCTACTTTGGCAGTATAGACAACCGATTCAAATGTTAAGTGCTCGAAAACCCAGTGAGCAGATCGGTTTCTAGTAAGAACCGAAAGAACATAGTCACCATAACATCTTATATTACTCTGGCTAGGAAAACCAAATCTCATAACTTGAAAAATTCTAGGTGCACTTTTGTCTGGTTCTAGTGGAATGGGTAAATTTGATATTTATTATTACAATAGCGGTAAGCATTAATGCTTGTCACAAAAACACAAAATCATAATACTAATCTAAAGTAAATTGGCAACAACAAATTAAACAGCAAAAACTTCTAAATAAAACGACACTACACAACAAAAGCGTCTAAATAAAAAGGCGTATTTACTAATGAACTCTTAAAAGTTTGAACACTCTCTGCCTCGACAACCTCCAAAGGCAAGCCATTCCATGGTCCGGCAACTCTACTAACGAAAGATAATTGACCAATTTTTTTCAGTGGTTTTGGGGGATATAATTTATAATCATGCTGACGAGTAGAGTGATAATGGCTAAATTTAAAAAATAAATTTGGATCAACATCATCGACTCCTTTAATTATACAAAATACATTTACAAGGTCATTGCGACGTCTACGAAACTTCAACGACGGGAGTTGAAACCTAGAAAGTCTCTGCGGATAAGAAAGGCGCTGAAGGTATGGGACCAATCTAGTGGCCCTTCTCTGAACCTTTTCTATCCTATGCTCATCCGTTAGACTTAATGGAAAAAAAAACAGAAATATTATACTCAAGAAGAGGACGGACCATTGATTTGTATAGTAGTAAGAAATTACGAAGGTTGAACCTACTAAAGCTTCTCCTTTTAGACGATAAACGATAATTCGTATTCTTTACAATTTCCGAAACATGCTTATCAAATTTCAATTGGGTATCAAAGTAAACACCAAGGTCACGCACTATTTCGTTAGAAGGGATTTGTATGCCAGACAGCTGGTAAGTATGCACAGGTGGGAGTTTACGAGCATAGTGTAGAACAACACACTTAGAAGGGTTTATGAAAATGGAATTAGATTCGCACCAATAAGTTAGAGAGTCAAGATCCTCCTGTAAAAGTTGCACATCGTTTTGGTCTCGTACTGGTAGATAAAGTTTTACATCATCCGCGAACATCTTGACAGTAGAATGCTGAACAGAGGAAGGTAGATCATTAATAAATAAACAAAATAAAATTGGACCCTGGCAGCTACCCTGGGGGACTCCGCCTAACACATCAATTGAGGATGACATAGCTTCACCAACAACAACCTGCTGAGTTCGTCCATTTAGATAATCAGCAATATATGCAATTGTTTTTTTTAACCAATTTATAAGCTGCACATTTTTTAAGAAGGGCGGGTATTGAGACTTTGTCGAATGCCTTCGAGAAGTCGATGTAAATGCAGTCAAAGGGTATAGCTAAATCGGCAAAACGTCGAAAATCCAAAGTAACCTCAAGAAGCTGAGTATTACAAGACCTATTTTTTCGGAAACCATGCTGAGCAGGATTCCAAAGATGATTTCCGTCAAAATACTTATGAACTCGTGAAACAATCAACTTTTCCATCACTTGGCAAAAAATAGACGTGATTGAAATTGGCCAATAATTTTTAAAATCTGACCTGGAGCCACTTTTGTGAAGCGGCTTTACCAAGGCCTTCTTCCACCCTGACGGACACAGTCCATGCGCCAAAGATAAGTTAAATATATAGGTAAGTGGTTCTGCAATTTCATGAGCAATTTGTCTTATCATTATGTCCGGGAGACCGTCTATATCCGGCGCTTTAGACGTATCCAATTTTATAAGAATAGTATAAACTTCAGTCAATGAGAAACCTGAATCATCAAATGGAACAAGAATGTCCGGCGACGCAATCGACTCTACTTGAGATGCAAAATTAGCTTCATTTGAATTAATTGGCTGTGTTTTAAGAAAAACTTAAGAAAAAATTTGGTTAAAAATAAGAGCCTTCTCAGAATCACTATCAATCTTTTGGTGTTTATCCTGATGTTTGAACGTAGTTGAAGATGGTGCAAGGTTAGGTTTATTCCTATTTACATATTTCCAAAATATTTTAGGTGATGCGGTGCTTCAGTGAATAATACGCGATTCAAGCTCTTCACGATTAGCCCTAAGAAGCCAAGTGACCTTGTTTCTCGCTAGTGAATACGCATGCCATTCACCTGATCCTCTTGCAACTGATTATCGAAATGCCCTTGTCTGACTACTTTACTAAGTCGTGACTCAATATAAGACCGCCAAAGACAATTTTTTTCACGTATTGCTTGGAGTATGTGTCTTGGAAGTTTAGGATTATTTCTGCAACCGGAAAAATTCCTCACCAAAAAAACAAATTTATCTCTACATTCCCTCAACACCTTTCTTACAAAATCAAACTCGGTGTCCAGAGAAACATGATTATTTTTTAGTTCATACATGATATTAATAGACGAAATAAATTGTCGCATTGATTCATAATCAGCTTTAGCATAATCATGCCCATAAAACGCAAAACCTCTCTGTTGAGCATCAATATTCATGTAAATATCTAACACAACATGATCACTTTTACCTAAAGGTGGACGGAAATCTACACTCAAAATATCATCGATTGACTTGGTAATAACCAGATCTAAAATCGATAGAATAGCATCATTCCTGGCTCGAGTTGGCCTAACAATATGTTGGTATAAGTACAGATCATCAAACCTATCTAAAAATTGCTGCTCATACGATGAAGTGGACAAACTCGTACTATGCGCACTCCAATCTATCAAAGGTAAATTGAAGTCACCTAGAATAAGGAACTTGAACTACGACCAACAAGACGAGAAATACACGCTAGAATATTGGCATTATTAACTGGACTCGATAAATTCACAGTAGGACTACGATAAAAAGCTGCAATACACATGTACCTACTATGATAAGGCAATTTAATATCAACCAAAAGACATTCCGACACTGAGTCTACTAACGAATCAACAACCACAGAAAACTTAATAGAACAATGAATATAAATACAAATCCCTCTTTTAGCTGAATTATTAGATACTAAATTAGATTGTGGTAGCGGCTGAAAACAAATAGACGGGTCACTGAAATGTTTTTGTAAAACTTCGGTAACAACAACTAAATGCGGTTTACGTTGCTTTATTAACTCACTAAACTCTTCCCATTTAGATGACAGGCAGTCTGCTTTTGTATATGTCACCAAAAATTTATCATTCAGACACTTCAACTTTTTTAGGGAGTCACTCTTCGATGCTCGGGTAGCTATTTGGGGTTTCACGAAAAGAGTTATTATTCACGAGGGTTAGTCCGTTTTTGCTACGTTTTATTTCCCAGTTAGTTTCGCCAGCGTCCAATTTCGATTTCAGCTCCTGTTTCAGGGCATCGAATTTCTTTTTTTCTAACAGTTCAATTGTAGTACGATCATGAGACTTTGAACAAGGGGTATGTAGCTTTGATACTAGCAGTCTCGGACATCAGAAAGAAACAAGCTGTATCACGTTCTACCGGTGTCTTGAACATCAACTTAATAGGCTTGATCTTACCAGGAGTATGTTTACCAAGTCTAACTGAGTAGCTACATTTCGCAGGGCAAAGTACAAGTAGCTTGTCGTTGAAAAATTTGCAATCGGTCTCGTTTTGTTGTCTACGAGATGACAAAGTAGTGTCTTCAGCTAAACCAAACACGATCAGGTTTTTTTGTTTTTCCACAATATCTGACACATAAAATGAACTTAAATTCGAGCTACTGAAACTGATTTCCCCGTTCTTTTTCACAAATTTTTCAGTTAGGCTTTTTTCCAAGCTCTGACACTTTACCCCTATTAGGTTCTCGGTAAAATACTGGACGTCGGAAAGTGTGCACTTATTTTTCAGGTCATTCTCGATTTCTGCTACTTTCTGTTGGATAGGCTCTAATAAAGCGCAAAACTTATCCTCCATCGCCTTAAATGACGTTTGAATTTCACCCCTCAAAATATCTTTAATTTCTGCAGATGTCAGCCCTTGGTTGATCGTGATTTTCTTTTGTTTACATACGGGGCAGAACCAGAGTGACCCGAGCCTCCGAGTCATTTTTGTGAATAAGTTGTATTCCAGCTCTGTCATTTCCAAGCATATGATGCATACCCAGGCTTCGCATGAGTCGCAAAGCAATGCTAAATCGTCTTCTTGCAATTTGGAGTCACAACCTTTGCACTCATCAACACCTTTTTTGGGCGAATGTCTTGGTCTTTTTTGGGCAACTGTGTTAGACGATCCTTTATTTTTATCCATAACTCTATCGTTGTAGTAGTGACAACAGTGCGCGCGCGCTAATTTTGAATCCAAGCGTACACGCGGGCTAATTAAAACAAGGTCAAACAAAATAGACCTTAAATAACAAGATTGACCATAAAAATGAGAGTTAGGGTAATACACCACTCTATAGGGTTATTTGTTAGCAAAGCAGGTAAGCAGATTGATACTTATTTCCTCTGATTTTTGAAAATTTTTGGATTACACTTAGATAAGACAGGGAAACAGCGTTGCCAATTCAAACATTGCCAATTCAGAATCTGCAGCTGAAACTATTCCAAACAAAGGTATGCCAGGCTTTATTCGAGTCCCGTCTATGTTGCAACATTTTCCATAGATAGTGCCAGCAACAAAACTTGCACCAATCCCAATGGCAGCAGACACAGCTTTTAGCATAGTTCAGTCTCAGCTACAATAAAAAAGTTTAAATATAAATAATCATTAAAAAAAAGCAGTTATAGTCATAATTTGTACAACTTCACCAAGTTCAAAGACAGAACATACGTTTTTTTCTCAACCGGACATTTTACAGCTTTGAAAATCCAAACCACAAGGTCATATAAACTTGTAGTCTGCAATTTTGTGAGAAAACAAAACTTGACAAGCTCTTGAATGTATGAACCTCTTCAGTAAAAACTCCTTTCTTTACAAATTTTAAGAGGTTGGTAGCACAACAGTTGCTTGTAATAATTTCTATGACTCGCGATGAATAACAAAACGGTTTAAGACCCCTGCAGTTTTGCAGGTATAATGAGTTTCTTAAATGTTGTAAAGTATTTGGCCGTACAATGTCTTAAAAAGTAACATGGTAATCCAGAAAAATTATTCATTTTCTTATTGCTATCTGTTGATTTGGAGGATCAACAGTGTTGATCTGTTGATTTCCATCTAACAGTGTCTAGGGTTATTCTAAAGCTAAAATGTGAGAAGGGTGATTTCCTTCCAGGAAGTTATGACAATGATAGGCTCTAGGATGAAAATTTAGGAGAAACTTTTTTGAGAGAAGCTTTTCAGGAAGATTTAAATATTAAATTTTTAAAATTAAAAATTAAAATTCTACAGTGTAGAACATCGGTGGAATAATTTTAGAAAAAGTGTTGGCAAAGCTGCAGATGGTTTTTAAGGTAGGATATTTGAAAATGCAGCTAGGATAAATAGTTTAGTTGGCTATGTTTAGTAAGAAAAAGAGGGGTTTTACCAAAAGTGTCTTAGTGATAGACCATATTAAAACAAAATGAATTTAAGGAAAGTTGAGAAAGCTTGAAAATGTAAACTAAGGAGAAATGGTAGCCAGTTTTTGAGCGAAAGGGCCACTTCTTAGGCGAGGAAGAATTTGAGATAATAATAAATGAATACAAAGAAATGAATAAGCCTTGTGCACTGATATTGTGGCAAATGATTTTTTCAAACACATATGGTGGTTGTGAAGTTTGAGCACTAGGAACATGATTTACGAAAAGGGAAGTAAGTAGAAATTTTAGTAAAACTTCAAATTAAACAAATCTATCAGAAGTTTCAGAGCTATTATAAAGAGCCATATGGGCTCCTTATCAATACAATATTAATATTTACTTTTTCCCCAGAGGATCTTCGTATCGAAGAAAGGTTGTACAAAATTTAGATGGGGCTCATTCGATTGTAAATCAGAAGTTATACTGTCCTTTTTAAGAGTCATAATTGATCGGAGGGCAACCAGTCCCCGGCATCTTTTTTTTCCAAAAATGTATTCAATGAAAGTTCTGAGATAGCCATTTGGTTCAAAATAGTCTAAAGGTCAAAAAACAGCTTTGACGTTTGACATCCCCTCACACCAAGGCTAAGGATATTACGTTATGGAAGTTGCTCATTCATAACATATAAGGTTTTTAAGAATAGAAGGCTTGTTGATCCTGGACGTAAAAAAAGCTTAGAGCACTAAGGCGAAATTTTGAAAGGCATGTCAAACACAATCAAAACAAACTTATGTTTTTGTTGGATGGGTAAAGGAAGTGCAGCAATGTTTAATGAATGATTTGGAGTATTATAGGTTGAAACTTTCATGTTATGTTGAGGGGATGTTGAAGAGAGACTGGAAGGTAACCCGCCTCCCCCTTCTCCTTGTTCTTTTCATGCCCCCACAACTCTGGGGAAAAGATCTTAAATTTTGTAATTTGTCTTTTGTTTACATGCAGGATTTATCATTAATAAAATAAGATATGCTTGTCCTGGGTGTATCCAAAAAGTTCCGGTGAATGAAGCTTTGGAGAATGCTGAGGGATAGGCTATGCTAAATCAAAATACACTATGTATATTCAGTTCATTAAAATGGAGAATCGTCAACATTATCAGAATGGTCTAGGGTTTTAAGTTGGAACTTACAGGACATGTCGAAGAGGGGAACTTACAGGACATCGCAAAGGGGATGTTGAAAAGTGATTTGAGAGCTGCCAGCCCCCCGTCATACTCTTTCTAGTTGTTCTAGCCCCAAAAGATTCAATTATAAATTTGACATAGATGTCTTGTTCAAAATTGTCAAAAGATCAAGTAACTGCCTTTATGTTGACAGAACTCCTCACAGCTTTGGAAAAAAATGCTGAAGACAATCAATTGATTCTGGGCGTGTTCGGAACAGTTGAGGGTATTTAGTTAAAATTGTTTGGAATATTGAAAGGAATTTCAAACTGAATAAAAAGATACTATGTGCATCCAGCTTATCAAAAAGATATGCCCAATAGGTAAATAACAGCTGAAAATATTCTGTTTATACGCTCTTAGAATGTTGAGAGGAATGTTAAAAAGTGGGTCCGAGGACAATAAGGCTATTTCCTATTCCTTTTTGGCAGTCCTCCAAAACTTCTGATTAAGATTTGAAGCAACCATTTTGTTCCAAAAAGTCAGTAAGTCCAATAGCTATGCCACTGGTGATGACGTGATTCCTCACAGTCCCTGGGACAAGCCGCCAAAATTGATATTTTGTATTAAAGAAAAACTCTTAGAAAATTTTGAGCGGGATGCCAATCAGAAAGAAAATACACTATGTCCAGGGTGGTTTGCAAAATGACGTAACAAAAAATATACACCCATAAAAAAAAATACACCCATACATAACATAATTTAATAATACAACACTGCACAGAACACACACTCAATATAACGCGGGCTCGACTGAGCCTCTCTCGTCTTTTCCACATATCGTGCCATTTTGCATATGGTTCCAGGCTTCGAAGACCTCAGGATATCAGAAAGTAGCACCAACCGATGATTCCCCCAAATTTCATCCCTAAGACTTTCAAGCTCCTGGCACTACATGAGCAAATGGGCTAAATTGTTATCCTCATTTCCGCAATACCCACACTTACCATTTGTACCCTTATTTTTTTTAATTCTTTTTAAATTCACTATGTACTGGAAGGCAATTTCCTCTAAACTGGATCCATGATTTTAAATATCTAAAAGGTAAATTTACCTTAAAATAATATTCTTCCCCTAAAATGTCTTTTACTTTACTATATTCCTTCAGTGTTTCCGACGAACGTACTAAACAACCCCACTCTTGTATCTCTTGGTCTTTCAATCTCTGCATAATTTCTGGAAGGCATTGTGTGTTTCCGGGTCCGTTTCCTTCCGTCCACAAATAAGAGAAGCCTAGTTTGTCAAGAGATTTCTTGATTTTTTGAGTCCTTGTAGTTTTCCTATTAATTCGAAGCAAATCATTATAAGCTTGTTTAGCCAATCGGTCCTCATGAAGTTGGGTTAATATCAGCCGAAACTTAAATACTTGATAAAGCCGGTGCAATTTCAGTGAGAAGATGCCAAAGTCTCCTTTGATTAGCTGGTTATGTGTTGTCTGGTGCAGCCCGAAAAGTGTTTTGTAGTATCTAAACTGGACTGATTCTAGCATCTCCACGGCCTCCAGGCCCCATAGCTCAGCTCCGTAATGGATGGCCAGGTTAATTTTTGAATCAAATATTTTCTTAAACATTTTAATGACTTCGACCTTTTCACTAGGTCATTACGTAATATTGCGCCCACTGCTGCTTTCCCTCGCTTTGACATTTCGCTCACATGTTCCTTCCAACTGCAGTTAGGTGTCAGGGTAAATTCCAGATATTTCGCCTTTTCACAACCTTAGTCTCTTGTCCTTTGAACCGAAATTTCTCGTTCTCGACTAAATTCCTTCTTTCTCCTTTATTGAAGATCATTATCTCTGGCTTTCCAAGGTTTAGACGGAGTTTCTTCGATTCAAGGTATTCTGCCATCAGGTCAATTAAAATTTGTAGTTCACGAGCTGTTTTCGCAACTAATGCCATGTCGTCGGCGAACAGCAGAGCCGAAATGTTCTGTTGCCGAGCTTAACGGTTGGTGCCCATCTTTTCTCCAAGAATTCTACAATGTCGTTTACGAATATTCCGAATAGCCGAGGTGACAGGGCACTTCCTTGTTTAACACCCCTTGTCTCTTCAAATTTCCTTGAAACTCCCTTTCCAAACACTCTAACGACTGTTTTTGTACTCCCATACATATTAGCTACCAGCTGTGCAAAATGACCCGGTAGTCCGATTTTAATTAATTCCATTATCAGTAATTCACTATCCACGCTATCGAAAGCTTTTTGGAGGTCTACAAAAGCCACGTAAAATTTATTTTTACCTCTTCCATATTTTTCAGAAAGGGCATGCAGTACAAACATTCTGTCCGCTGTATTGTATCTGGCCCGGAAGCCTCCTTGCTCTTCTTTAATTTTTTTGTATATTTCAAGCCATTTTAACAGTCTCACATCAATAATTTTTTCAAATACTTTATTCATCGTTCGTATTAGGGATATGGGTCTATAGTTGGAGTGTCCCTCCGCATTTCCCTTTTTGAAAAGCGGCAAAATTACTGACATCTTCCATGCTTCGGGCCATTTATATGTGCTAAGAATTGCATTGAAGATGAGGACCATTATGGGAATGAATGACAGTGCGAACTTCTTATATACCGTTAAAAGGGATTCCATCCAGCCTTGGCGCTGTGCCCCCTTTCTAATTTTTCAAAATGTTTTTATTTCCTCCTCCGTTGTTTCCTCCAGCAAACTCTAGTCATGCTCTTGGAGTGGGAAACAAGTTCCCTCCGTCGGGATAGAATTTAGCACTCCAAGAGGTGCTGTATCGTTTTCTATTTCAAAATATGGTGGCCTTGTATTTGGTTCCGGGCATTTTTGTTGGGTAGATTTTCTTTTCTCAGGGTTTCGAATTTTCCTCCAAAATACTTTCATGTCATTCATTTTAAAACTCCGATAATTGTTTTATATCCCTTATTTCCACTTCTCTTTTTTTTCTGTTTCATTAACTGTTTATAATCTCCCCGGATAGCTTTCATATGGAGAACTACTGTCACTTTGAGGGGGCTCTCTTTGAGGGCCTTTACTTTTTCTACTATTTGCATCAACTCTTTTTTCCTTGCTAAACATTCATCATCAAAAAATTCCTTTCGCTCGCTCTCAGGGGACACGTTAGGCGTTATTTCATGAATAATTCCGTTTAGCCCGTCGATCATCTAATCGACGGGTAATTTACCTTCTTTTAAGACCTTCAGTTCCTCTTGAACCTTCTTATCAAGTAATCTTTCTTCCATTTTGTGTAATTCTGATTTCGACATTTCTCTTTTTAAAATTTCTTTTCTCTGGAAATTACCCATATGTTGTGTTTGTAGAACATTCGTCGGAAACTTTTGCAAGATTTCTATTAAAACTGGGAAATGATCTGAACCTACCAAGGGGAGAACTTCTACATTTCAAACATCCATCGAGAGGGAAACGTCCACCAGTACATAATCAATAACACTCCCTTTAGCACTCGTAAAACACGTAAATTCCCCTTACCCTTATCATTCCCAAACCTCCCATTCCCTACAACAAGCCCATTTTCACCACAAAGATCCAAAAGCCTTTTCCCCCAAATATTCAACTTCCTACCTTCATTCATGCTACTTCTTATAATCCCGTAAGCCTTAGGAGCTGGAACCACTTCCTCACAAATCACTGTATCCACTACTTCTTTTTTCACGCTGGTGTACGCGTTAAAGTCTCCCAATAGTGTTAAACTATGGTCATGGTATTTAAATTTCATTTCTTCAATCTCTTTTTCCAGAATATCCCAAATATCTTCATTTGTGTAGGAACTGTTCTGTGGTGGTAAGTAAACTGATCCGATCACTATCTGCCGTCTGTCAGAAAAAAGAACTTTGACCCAAATTATATTTTCCGACTTGCTACTTAATCTCTGGTATTTCTACACACTTTTACACTTTAGAAGGGCAATAACAGCCCCGTAATATCTTCTGTTCGACGACTCTCTTCTTGACACTTTTTCTGCATAAAATCTGTCAAACAGTAGCGGTTCGTTGGGGTCATGCCAAGTTTCCACTAAACACACAACGTCAAATGCACTCACGTCTTCCGATACTTGCTTATATTTGTTTTTTAGCCCCTGGACGCTCCATGTGATCATTTTCATAGTTTGGGCACGGCCGTCGGCATGCTAGTTCGAGTCTTCCATATTTTCATCGTACCGGTCCCTGGTTGGATCCGGATAATTGATCCTGTAGTAGTCTGCTGTGCTTCTGCCTCTTCTGACATTGGGGGTGTCGTATCTTGGACCTCCTCTTTTTTCGTGCGCTTTCCAAATTGGCTCTCTCTGTGGTCTTTGTGCACGATTATTCAGCCTATTGCGTTTTTCTGGGCTGATCATCTGATCCGCTTTCCTGGCGGGCTTAGGCCTCGGGTTCAACCCAGATGGTCCAGCAGTTACTTCTGTAGCACTGGTCTGACTGTTCAGTTCCTGTTGAATTTCGGCGGTGATCGCTGCGTTTACTACTGTCTGGGCCGAGGAGGCACTATCCATAGAGCTTTGAGAGTCACTTCGACCACGGGGGGACCTAGCCCTTGCTGTATTTTTTCGGGTGACCTCTTTCACTTTTTTACTATCTTCTTAATAAACCAAGAGAGTTCCATCGACAAAATGTTTTGTCCCCCGTAATCCGATGGGTTTTCCCTCTTCAATTGCATGGTTCATGACTATTTTTAAGTGGCTTCGCGCATTCCTTTCCTCCAATGTGTAGTCCGGGGTCATAGACTCTCCGTCATTCCGAAAGGCACGGCCGCTTTTCAGAATAAAGTTTCGGGTGTCTGTGCACTATAATTTCAGCAAAATTGCTCCAGACCTCATCCGGAAAACATCTTTTACCTCGCTACGATGGAGCTCTAAAGACGAAATTCGGGCATTCACATACAACAACACTTCTTCTTTAAGCGTAAGTAATGGTAGGTCTCTCTGTCCGAAGTTGTAAATAATCAAGTTTGTTCTCTCCGCTTCGGTTTCTTTATACCGAATACGGCGGTTTGCTTCACTAAACTCTTTCCTTGTTACTACAAGTTCTTGACTGAGCCTTTGGTTTTCTGCATTAATTTGCGTCAACTATCCTATAATGAAGCTTATGTCTGTCATCACTTGTGGCAATAAGCCAAGTTTTGCGTTAATCTGATCAAGCACTGACTGTGGTGCGTCTTCCCCCACCATATTGTGAGAGACCGCCAAAAATTGTTCTGGTCGGCTCGACAATATTCCAATTCCTCTTCCGATAATTAAAATCCGAAAACAGACCGTTTAGTCGTAATCTCGTGCCAAATCGTTTTCCTTAATTATGAGCCAGACAATCAGTCCAGTTTTGTTTTTAAATCTGTATGCTCTCACTATGATTTTCACTTACTTGGTTAATACCAAGTGCAATAGCTAGTCAGACAGGTTTCATAGGCGATCTTCATTTATCTAGTGACTGCAAAATAAGTTAATAAAACTTGCCAAACATCTTTGTTAAAATCCAGAAAAAGGTTATTTTTTCGTTCAGAATACAGAGTTGTTCACGGAACGAAAGCTGATTTAATACTGTACCTTATATATACACCACGATTAATGTCTAATTGTCTTTCTTAGAACTAAATTGTCCTAAGCTATGTCTTGATTGAAACACTAAATGTTAATACTTAATTGCATTAACGCTAAAATGTAACTGTTCCAAACCTAAACTTTTCCTCACCACAAAAGCTATTCGTTCGAGCATATATCCTGTTTTTTCTGTGCTGTTTGACCTTTTGTAATAAGGGTATCACGTCTCTGCACTACAACTGATATTTTTCAATCTGATAAGACACTATCCTTTTATAGAATTAACAAGCATTTTCTCTTAGTTCTTTCTTTGCTTAGTCACGACTTTGGTCCTCATCTTGATACGAGGGCCTTTTTTGTGGAGTGCACCGAGGTCACCAAAGCTCTTTGACTTTAATAAAAACTAGTTTTTTCATCGTATTTGTTGGCTAGTGTAAGAAAGAACGTTATTTTTCACTGTTGCAAGATCAGATTGGAAAAGGAACAAGTTTCGAAACTTGAATTTCTTAGGGGGATCGTAGGGTTGTATGTCACACTGTCCCCTTCCTATTGTTAAATAATGTTGTCATCATTCAGACTAATCTCCCATAAAATGTGTATTTTTAAAAAATTTGTTATCGTTTATTAAAGATTATTTTTATAATTATTTCGCTGCGGAATGGTTATTGATCTACATCTACAGTAGCATATTATATATTTTTATTCTTACACCTAGAACTCGGGTGATTGAGATTATATGCCTATACCTTTCATTAATATAAAACACTTGAACAAAAATATAGGCTTATGCTGTGAATACCGAATAACAATCGTTTTCTTAAAGTCGTAATTAATTTTATTTTACTATAATTCAAACGTAATTCCAATTGACACAAGGTATTCAAAAACATTAAAGCATAACAATTAGATTACATTTTCATCATAATAAAAATGCTCATCAGTTTCGCAATATTCTGCTAATCATTACTGGCACATTTGTCCTAATTTTTCACTAAGTTAATTGTATATATCTACTATCATTTTACTATCCATCACTAAATTTGTAATGTCTCTTTCTTTCGCACCTATGCCATGATTTTCATGTCTTTGCCCATTTCACTAATTGACCGGGTGTACTATTGTTCATCCAAATAAATATAAGCTTTTAGTTCGTCACCTCATAATACTTTTACTGTTTAAATTCTTCACAAGCTTGCTAAAGTTTGAAACGTTTTTAACATTTGTTTAATTGTCTTAAGAGTCATTTTATTCAGATAATTGTCAAAACTTTACTTGGTATGTCGATTCATAAGTCATAAGATTGGAGCTTACGTCGTGCTTTTCCAATCTTCATGACTTTTCGTGAAATTACCAATTTTGGGTTTCTATTTAATTTGAGTTGCGGGCGATCTGTTCATGTTCATAGTTCTTGTCAGAGTTCGAGATAATGTCTGGTAGGTGTCTTTTTTCTTCAATTTACTTCTTAAGGTTTTACTCGATATCATTATGATATCAGTTCGTTTTCGTGTATGTTTTCAGCTGTAGTATTCTTAGGTTGACTTGGTTTTTCTGTTTTCGTAAGGGAATGGGATTAGAGATGATTTTAGATTAATAGTATGTACGTTCTTTTCTTCGTAATAGGTTTGGGGTGAGAAATATAAGTTGTGTGATTTTTCAGACATTCTTCAGTGGCTGATAGATTATGACAATAGATGTTACTCGTTTTGAGTTTTGACCTTAATGGCTGGTTAATCGGTGCCATAGCATGCCAGTTCTTCTAATAACATTTCTTGGCAGAATCACATTCTTATTAAGCAAAATGACAGATAATAATATGTAACATTATTATAACAAAAATGTATATAGCACATAATCAGTAATGAGCAATATCTTAAGCATTATTATTTCGCAGCTAACTACAAATTATGGCTGTGAATACAAGAGTACTGTTCTAAAAAAAAGGGTAGATGCTTGGTAAATGTTAGAGGTCTTAATTTTACATGTATTTTCTGTCAAATATATTTCTGATGCATGATTATGTCGAAAAGAAACACAACTTTTTGTGTCATAGTCTCTCCACTCGTATACATCAGCAATATTTCTTTACTTTTGGGACAGGATATTAGACTTTACACGAGACGACCTATTAATTCTCGTGTATTGCTATATCCTCCCATTTCTGATGGCTTAAATATCATCGAGGGCAATGGGGTTTAATTGATGCATTTCCAGTGAATCAATTATGTCATGTTTGGGCTTTGTTCTCAGCCTGAAGAGCTTTCCATAGTTTAATGTTAGCAGTGTTTGTATTGTCAACAAAATGAGACATACCAGAAATATGGTAATTATAATATTGTACCAGGAATTTGGTGGAAATAATCCATATTGATTTTCCAAATATTTTATTCTTCGGTCTTCATTAGTGAATAGTGGCATTCCTTTAATTTCGTTAATTGTATTGTACCTATGATTTTCTCTTTCTGGCCAGATGAAGGTTTTTTATTCCTTAAAAAACCTTTTTTTGGTTTTTATTCCTTAAAAAACCTTTTATTGGCGATTTTTCCAACGTCATGTAAGAGTAGTTCAGTTTGATGACTTGGGTCAATTTTCTTTGTATTATTGTAGCAGGATAGGGTTCCTACCGTCTTTTTGGGTATAGTAAATAACCATAAATCATTTGGTAAATTGATAAATGTTTCTCTTTTTGTGCTTCCTATCAGAGTTTCACATGAGTTAGGAATATCTTGTTGCTGTGGTTCTTATAGAAAAGATCTAACATCTATGATCCTATTTTTACGTTATAGATAGGTAATGTCAGTTGAAAAGCTGAGTTTTTGAATGAGACGCCTTATTTTAATTCCTGGACGTTTGCTGGTGCATATTTTCTTCTGTTCTGATCAATGAGCATGTATTCTGCTTCTTGTACGATGCTCATGTTGGAGTTAGTCTCTTTAATGTTAAGGGGGGAGGCAGATATTTTATATAAATCGAATGTTGACTGTTAATTGATTAGTAGAATTGTTACTACTCTAAAAGTGGTTCATTAATTTTGGTGATATTCACATTCAGTTCTGTACAATATAGGAATAAGTTGGCAGCCTCTGGTTCTACTGAAGACCAAATGTTAAGTTGGTTTTTATTTCATTTAGATTTTTTTTCAAGCTCGTGGGGTCTACTAAGTTGTAGGACAGGGTACCTCCCGTTGGCTCTTATAGTGTGGACTCGAACTTACTGACATCAATAGCTAGGTTCAATCATGATATTGTAACTATACAAACTGAAATCATCGTTAAGCTCGAATCAGAAATCACTCTGTGAACTTCGTTTTTTAAATAATTCATGGTTTTGACAGAAAAACCTGCTACAGATACTGAAAGACTTATCAATCAATTTGGACGTTTTTAACTCTTCCAGAATTCTAAAAAAGTTAGACTTTTTAAGAACTCAAGAAAGAACCCGAAAGGAGAACAATCTGACGTGGAATACTATGGGAGATGACGTCCATTCTTCATTGATTTCAATAATTGAAAGTTGTGTAAAGCTCACTGTTAATGAAGCCATTAAATTGAAGTTAGTTCGAGGACGAGAAGATTTGGCATATTCATTTAAGTCAGAGATGTCATATGAAATATTTGGAAAGATTTAGTTTTTGTTTGATTGAAGCGTACAATAATCAATATCTACTATATACTTAGAAACCTTCACACTTATATTGCAATCTTTGAAAAAGACGACAATCAGATGGTGGACGATAAGGGATCCCTATATCTTACGAAGAAATTAGTGTCAAAAAAGCTGTCATATCCTTCGATTGCAGACATTAATGAGTTTCACTCAACATTGAAGAACGATTTAATAAAATTTGAGCCAGTAAGGTCCACTAGGTGGGTACGGAAATCCTCAAAAAAAAGGAAAAATACAAGTTAATTGTTTAATAGTTAGAGGGGATTTATGATTTTTGAAGAGCATCCTTTTCCCTTCAAAATTCAAACCTTTCCAATCTGCTAATTCTCAAAGAAAACTACACCTATAAGGGGAAGCTGCATCTTCTCAATTTTTAGGCCGTATTTGGTTTAGCTGATTTTTCATTCACGTTTTTTTCTCTTTAGTTTGAGATCTGCTACGTCCAAAAGCTGCATATGAGGACATGGGGGTCTTTTTCATTAGAAATTCAATTTCTGAGTATTCCTAGTTTTTTAAGATACTATTTTAAACTTGAGAAATTAACACAATCAGCTTTTGTTTTTCACTATTTTTGCTATTTCAAGGTAGGATGTGACCTCTTGAAGTAGCCAGAATAAAATAGTTTATTGTATTTCATTATTTTGCAGGAGAGTGACAGAGTGTTGCAACATTTTTTGATAGTCAATTTTTTTTCAAGGACTTCTGTAAAAATCATTTTCTATCGTTGATCTTAGTAAGTGAAAAAATACCTTAAAAATGCTTTCTTTAAAAATAGAGTGCAACTAGGGGTTTACTTTCGGGAATGATGAGGGGCGGGTCAAAGATTTTTCAGATTTATTTTAATGAAGATACAAACATGAGTTACTTTAAAGCTCT
Source organism: Artemia franciscana (assembly GCF_032884065.1). Lineage (NCBI taxonomy): Eukaryota > Metazoa > Arthropoda > Branchiopoda > Anostraca > Artemiidae > Artemia > Artemia franciscana. The sequence continues at coordinate 55,053,740 of NC_088867.1, forward strand.
AGGGGAAAACACCAATTCTACAGTTTGTGTGTATCATCTCTGAGTACGTGGTGAACTGAAGATCCAACATCGCAAAAGCAAAATTATTACATGGTGAGTGAATTGACAATAGAAAAAGATTCAAGAATTAATTATAATATAATAATATATACTATTTAAAAAGACACTCAGCGACACAAGATTACTTGTGTTTAAACTCAAAAAGTCAAACCATTTGCCTAAAAAGTCGCCCTTTCACTTTAGATGTCTTGTCTACGTATACTAAACTTATCGAAGAACATCTGAAGAAACATATACTTAATATAAGACACACAATTAATAAATGGAGAGTGAATAGCAAAAAGTAATTACAAAACAGATTTATGGTGGATTTCAAAAGAGAACTAGGAATCTCTCAAAAACGGTATCAGTATGAAATAATAAGCACACCTTTAAAGGATGGTTAGAACGGGATCAGTCATATTTCTCACCTATTTCGTATTTTCTTACTGATTTTGACGAGAAAAACGTTGAGCATTTCAATCCTTATTGTGTCTGCTGGCCACGAGCTTGCTACTGGTGATAAATAAAAAAGGGTGAAAAAATCTATCAATGATTCAACAAAAGCATAGAGGCTCAATCACTGTTAGAAGACACCTTCACTAGAAAAAGGTTTGCTTCTACTGTCACTACTCCTACTTCTAACAAATCATTGCAGTACAAAAACGCCTGAAGCAAACACAGCTGCACATGCTCTCTCCACCCCAATGTACTCAAGGTGTCACTCTTATCTCCCCCGCTTAGGTTCAAAATTCCTTTAAATCCTTTGTTTTGACCTATTCCTACTCAATTCAGAGAATAGTACAGCCTGTTTTTTCTCTGTCTTTTCTTCTAAACAGATAGTTGGCCCAAAAGAGCCCAAGGAAAAGGCCTGAAACATGTATTTTCCTTGAGCTAATTTGGTATTGAACTAGAAGATATATCTATTAATGACTTGAGCACAAGTTGTTATTCACTCCTGAATTACAGCAATACATCTAGTTCTTGACCTGCAACCTAAAAAGAAATTGCGCCTATTCGGAAATTTTTCTACCCAAAATATTCCCAATAAAAAACAATTTAGTACAAACGAATAACAAATTGGACAAAAGCTATCTTTTACCTAAATTTAAAAGCTTGTACCCAAGCTTAAATTATGCCTGAGTGTAGAAAGAGGGACTAAGAGAGACCTTCGATTTGGTTCGAAGTGCTTTATCTTGCTCCGAGCAACATTTTTCATGCATATATCATACCTGGTTGAGGACGGAACATCAAACTTCGGAGCGAGAAGACAAAATTTTGATTTTCGACTTGGAGTAAACTGCAAAGAAAAAACAGACAATCTGAAAACATATACCAATCAATTTAGGGATGATAGCAAAGGCCATACAAAGGGGAGAGTAGAGGGGCATTGGGTTGAAGCCCCCTCCCTAACTGAAATTTTTCCCCGTCTCGTAAATACGTAACAAAGATATATATGAACAAATTTTTATACGTTTATCAAAGTTTTTTGTACTCACTTTAAATTCTTTTGTGAATTCTTTTGTGTACAGTTTTGAAGCTCTATGTTGTGCTAACCACCTTTATTGGAATCTTTCCCGACACAGTATGCATATTATTGATGTACATTGAATAGACAGCGCATTAATTAACAGTTAGTATAAAGATTATACATTCTCTCCGTTTTAAACTGGATTCTCGTTAGCTTGTGTTGAATTTTTCTGACACAGAATGCACATTATTGATGTACATTGAATGGACAGGGTTTTACTTAACAATTAGTAAAATGACTATTATTAATTATTTTTTTTAAATGTCAGAATAGCAGCTAAAGTCGGAGCAATAAGCGAAAGCAAAAAAAGGAAATACACATTGAGCACGAAGACACAAAATTAAAAAATAAAATAAAACATTTTAATTACTGGGCCCACACCGACGTTCAGGAATGGTTAAACTTCGGCAAAGAGGAGTTATAAGGACGGATATAAACCATAAATTAGTAACAAAATTTAAAGATTACTGCACGATATAAGGTCATGACACAGAAATACAAAATTAAAATATACAAGACGGAGCAAAAGAGATAGAGCAAAAAGGAAAACAAACAAACAACAAAAACATGAAAAAAGAGGCACAGACTACTGAAACAGTACTGAATACCATTCATGGGCAGTCATATTCACTTTATTATTGTTTTTAGCTGTTACTCTAGCTACTGCAATATTCGGGTCAGCAATTTTAAACCGACGGGCAATTTTTGAGTTGCTTAGCCAGGGTGGTAGGCGGAGTAAATATTGTGCAAAATTGAAGAAGATTGAGCGTATTTGTGTATTTTCAGTAATAGTTGACAGTTGCCAAAAGGCAGAAACATACAGAATATGAGGAGGAGCTATTGCATTGAAAAATCTAGCTAGCAAAGGGCGGCTGAATCCGAACTTGCTGGAAAATATTGAGGATAAAATCTGGAAATGCGGCAGGTTAGATGTTCAATAAGGAGGTACCGGGTGTGACGTGCGGATAAACCTATAGGGAGACCAAGATAGACAAGGTTACTGACAGGTTGAACCATAGAATTCCTAAGTTTGACTGAATTTTTTAGATCGCTGTTTCAGTTAAAAGCGACTGTTTCCGACTAAGTAGAATTGACATGTAGACCAATGGTAAGATATTCTGCTTCAAGAATAGAATAAACATCACTGACTCGTTGCAGGGTGCGACTAAAAAAACAACAAAGAGAGATGAAGCTCAACAAATAAACCTTAGACAAGAATGCGGCCAGTAGAGACAAAAGAGATGAAAGACTAAAATAACGTGGATATTTTGCCTTTACCTAAACTGCGCGTCCTCAGCACAAGATAAAAAGAAATAAAACACTAAACTAAAAACAAATAAAACCACCATCAATAATAGTAAATACAATTGTCGCTGCTGATCCACGTAGGTAAGAGAACCTATTCGAGCTACTTCAATGAGAATATTAAATCAACGAATTTAATAAAAATAATTGAAAAAATTATGAAATTTGAAAATAAGTAAGCTATTCCATTGCGAAATATAACTATTGTTAGTTAATATTGAAGAAACTCTTTTTTGTCCAATAGGTAATCTTGTCCCCTGGTGATTATGTAAAATTTTAATTCCCTTATTGACTATTGGTGCATTTTTCAAAAGACAATCATAAATTAGCTCAATATTTAAATCCCCCGTGTCTCTATTTATTGAAAGATCGGAATAGCTGTTGAAATAGCCCTATCATTAGAAATTGCTGTAGCCTCATCAAATTGTATAAAATGTTCAGGATGAAAGAATGTATGTTCAGCCAGAGCCGAAACAAAATTTTCAGGACCCTTTCTTAATTGTACGGTTTTTTCTTTTGATTTGCGATGCTCAATTAATCTCAATAAATTGTTAGTGAGTTCTACCAATATAAAACTTTCTACAAGAACAAGGTACATAAGACAAAGAAATGAAACTTTTCGGCATGTTTGATTTTGCACACTGTGAAACTCCAATGACACTATTGTAATGTTTAATGCGTCTACTTTATTATTTTATCCATAAATTTAATCTGGTAACTATTACAAGATACAATATCCCACAAATACAATAATTCAGAATCTAAATACCCTCGGGGCCAAATCCTGAAAGCCCTATCTACTAGTGCAATTACAACCCGTCGTTTCACTGAAATAGGGTAGCACGAATGAAAGTTCAAATACCTTTCACTACTGTAGGCTTTCTATATATTGAAAACAGTAAATGGAAATCACTTTTAATCAATAGGAAATCAAGAAAAGGTAGTTTTTCATTTTCTTCAAACTCCAATGTAAATTTACTTTCTTATCAAAACTATTTGTATGTTTATAGAAAAGGTCTAAGGAGTCTAAACCGTGTTTCCAAATGCAAACCACATCGTCCATGAATCTGCATCTGAAACAAGGGGAGAGCCTCAACCTATAGAGTCCTTCAATAGTCACTCGGGTCACTGCAACGGAAGACTAATAGCTCAACGGTCAACTCTCTGAAGTGGATCTTTCTCGGGGGTACTCGAAGGTAATCGAAAGGTATTCGAAAACATTAAAGCGTAACAATTAGATTAAATTTACATCATAATAAAAACACTTGTCAGTTTTACAATGTTCTGCTAATCAATACAGGCACATTTGTCCTAATTTTTCACTAAGTTAATTTAATAAATCACTGTAGGGACATTTTCTTTTTACTATCCGTAACTAAGTTTGTAATGTCTCATTCTTTCACATCTATGCAATAATTTTCATGTCTCTGCCCATTTCACTAATTGACTGGGTGCACTATTGTTCATCCAAATTAATATAAGTTTTTAGTTCGTCACCTCGTAATACTTATACTGTTTAAATTCTTCACAAGTTCACTAAAGTTTGTAATTTTTTTTAAAATCTGTTAAATTGTCTTAAGAGTCGTTTGATTCAGATAGTTGTCAAAACTTTACTCGGTATGTCAATTTGTGTCATAAAATTGGAGCTTACGTCGTGCTTTTCCAATCTTCGTGACTTTTCTTGATGTTGCTAATGCTAGGTTTCTATATAGTTTGAGTTGCTGGTGACCTGTTGATGTTTATTGTTCTCGTTGGAGTTCTAGATAATGTGTGATAGGTGTTTTTTCTTCAATTTACTTCTTAAGGTTTTATCCGACATCATTGCGATATCGGTTCGTGTATGTTTTCAGTTGTTTTGCTGTCGACTTGGTTCTGCTGTTTTCGTAAGGGAATGGGATTAGAGATGATTGTAGAATAATGGTAGGTACTTTCTTCTATACGATGGGTATTATTGTGACGTTCTGTCTTTGTTGATAGTTTTTGGGTGGGAAATATTAGTTTTGGGAATTCTCAGGCATTCTTCAGTGGCTGATAAATTATTACAATAGATGTTACTCGTTCTTGAGTTTTGACCATAATGGATGGTTGGTCGGTGCCATAGTATCCCAGCTCCTCTAATAAATTTTATTGGCAGAATCACATTCTTAATAAGCAAAATGACACATAATAATATGTAACATTACTGTCACAAAAATGTATATAGTACACAATCAGAAATGAGTAATATCTTAAGCATTAATATTTCGCCACTAACTACATATTATGGCTGTGAATACAAAAATACTGTTCTAAAAATTGCTAAATACTTGGTAAATGTTAGAGGTCTTAATTTTACGTATAATATTTTCTGCCAAATGGTTTATATTTCTGATACATGATTGTGTCGAAGAGTAACACGACTTATTTTTTCAAAGCCTCTCAACTCGTATACATTAGCAATATTTCTATACTTTAGGGACATGATACTAGAATACACAAGAAATGACCTCTTAATTCTCTTGTATTGCTATATCATCCCAGTTCTGATGGCTTAGATATCATCAGGGGCAGTAGGGTTTCATTTGTGCATTTCCTCTGTATCAATTATTTCGTGTTTGGGCTTTGTTCTTCTTAGCCTTAAGAGTTTTCCTTAGTTTAATGTTAGCAGTGCCATTATTGTACCAGGAATTTGGTGAAAATAATCCATACTAATTTTCCAAATATTTTAATCTTCTGTCTTCAGTAGTGAATAGTGGTATTTGTACATCTAATGCCTCCTTTATTTTCGTTACTTGCTTTTCACCTATGATTTTCTCTATTTCTGGACAGGTGATGGTTTTATTCCCTATTGTTTATATTTTGGATTGTGAACGACAGATTTATTCCTTGAAAGTTTAGTACTTTCGGGCTCATGATATTTGTGCTCGTTGTGATTAAAGGTGTTTCCAAAGTTGTCTCTTTGGTAGAAAGTCGGCAACCTTGTTTAATAATGATTGTTCCAACGTTCTGTAAGAGTAGTTAACTTCAATAACTGGGGTCCATTTTGTAAATTCATTCGTAAATTAATATAAGTCTTTCTCTTTTTGTGCTTCCTATCAGAAGTTCAGATGAGCTAGGAATATCTTGTTGCTGTGATTTTCAAATGAATCAACTGAAATCATCGTTAAGCTTGAATCAGAAATGACTCTCTCTACTTCGTTTTTTAAATAATTCAGAGTATTGACAGTTTTTGAAATAGTTTTGGAGATGGTTTCAATTTTTTCGTTTTGATTGTGGTTTATACTTGCCCGTATTTTTTGTACGTATTGCGCGGTATTCGTGGCTATGTTTAGTCTTTTGACATTTTCTTTCACAATTAAAACACTTGTCCGTTTTATTGAAAGGTTGTTTCATTTAGAAGACTATCAAAACCTTACTTGTTTATGACGGTTCATTTATTATAACATTTGAGTTTACGTCCTGCGTTTCTTAACTTCATTATTGATGATAATATTGCCAATTTTGGGTTTCTATATTGCTTGATTTGCAGGCTAGCTGTTAGTTTGACCATGTTTTTTTGGAGTACTACCGTATGGGTGGTAGGTGAGTTTTTTCTTCGATCTGTATACGGTTTCTTCTTAGGTCGATTAAGTCTTGCTGTCTTCGTATCAGAATGGGAGCGATGGCGATGATAGAAAAATCATAGTTGGAATTATCGTCTTTGCGACTGGGATTACTGGGGCGTTCTGGTCTTTGTTGATAGTTACGTGGTGAGAAATATTATTTGGTGGTTTTCGTGGCATTCTTCGGTAGTTGATAAATCATAACAATAGACGTTACTCGTTCGATGATTTTTGACCATAATGGATGGTTAGTCGTTGTCATGGTAGGCAAGTTCCTGTAATAATTGTTTTTGCAGAATCACATTCTTAATGAGTAAAATAGCACGTAACATTGGTAAAATTATTAAAAATAAGCAATTATTATTGCAAAAATATATAATCAGCAATATTTCGAGGATGATTGCTTCACCACTAATTACACTATTGTAGCAGTGAATGCAAAAACGCTCTTAATGAAATAGCCAACTAATTGGTAAATATTAAAGGTCTTATTTTACATATGATACTTTCTGCCAATTTTTTTTTATATTACTGATGTATGGCTGTGCTGAAAAGAAACACAGTTTACTGTGTGATAGCCTCTCAACATTTACATTAGTAATATTTATTTACTCTACGGACTGGATATTGGTTGTACAAGAGACGACCTCTTAACTCTCCTGTATTGCTATTTCCTTCCAGATTTAATGGCTTACTAGCTGTTGGGGTGGCGCTTCGCACCACCCCAACACCTAGTTGGGGGGTCGCTTCCCCCCCAAGCCCCCCCCCGCACGCGTAAGTTGTTACGCGCCATATTAGTTACGTGCTATTGTAGTTGTGTCCCTATGTCTCACCTTTGATATATATATATATATATATATATATATATATATATATATATATATATATATATATATATATATATATATATATATATATATATATATTATATATATATATATGTTTATAACTACGTAAAACTTGCGAATATACAACATTCTTCGCTGTCCCATTGTCTGTGCATATAAATAGATTGTCGGGTTTACCGACTCTTGAACATGCAACATAAAATTGTCCATTGGAAAAACAATCCAAATTCAGATCTATACCTCATTATTCTAATGATTGTCTTTGAGCTTTGTTGATGATGATTGCTAATCGAACAATCCCTGTGTCCCCGTTGTCATTTATATATCCCCCTGTGCCCCCAGAACCCCCATTGTAGTTGTGTCCCTGTGTCCCGGTCGTCATTTATATTCCCAGTATCCCGGTCGTCATTTGTGTCCCAGTGTCCCAGTCTGTAATTTCTCTTTGAGCGTCCCGGTCGTTATTTATACTCCCGGTGTCCCGGTCGTCATTTGTGTCCCGGTGTCCCGGTCTCTAATTTATCTTTGATTGTCCCGGTCGTCATTTATATTCCCTGTGTCCCGGTTTTTAGTTTTCTTTTTCTGCTTTATTTTTCAGTTTTTTTCCTTTTTTTAGTTTTTTTTTTCTTTTTTAGTTTTTAGTTTTTTCTTTTTAGTTTTTTTTGTAGTTTTTACCTTTTTTTAGTTTTTTTTTAATTTTTTAGTTTTTTACCTTTTTTTAGTTTTTTTTTAGTTTTTTAGTTTTTTTAGTATTTTCTTTTTAGTTTTTTTTTGTAGTTTTTACCTTTTTTAGTTTTTTTCTTCTTTTGTATTAATCCTAAAGCCAAGATTTGAACCTGGAACCTCTCGGACCTAGAACCTAGAACATAACGCTTTACCAACTCAGCTACTTCGGCTTGAATACATTCTTTTTTGAATTGGTATATGATGAAATAATTCAGACGTCATATAATGATGTTACTCGACAGACAGAAATAACTTATTTTTATATATACTAGCTGTTGGGGTGGCGCTTCGCGCCCCCCAAAGCCCCCCCCCCCGCGCGCCTAAGTCGTTACGCGCCATATTAGCTACGCACCATTGTAGTTGTGTCCCTGTGTCCCACCTGTGAATATATATATATATATATATATATATATATATATATATATATATATATATATATATATATATATATATATATATATATATACATATATATATATATATATATATATATATATATATATATATATATATATATATATATATATATATATATATATATATATATATATATAGGCCAGTGTATTCTCCTGATGAGCCCTTTTGTTGGGTGTTGCCTCTGAATTATTTGTCTATATTATTTTTTCTATTGTTTGGTAAATGACGACTTATACTTATTGACGACATGACTGCCTGTCCATGGATTATTCTTTATGGTTGATTGTGTGTGGCTATGCTTTTTAACCTATGTGATTGTATGGATGAGTAGGGTTAAGGCCTCATTCAAGTGCTGGTCTATATTAATCACTAATTTAGGAAAACAGTTTTCCTTTTCTCCCTCTGTCTCCTTTTTTTTTTTTTTTTTTTTTTTTTTTTTTTTTTTTGTGTGTGTTTGTGCTGTAGCATTGGTGATTTCTCTTATATATATATATATATATATATATATATATATATATATATATATATATATATATATATATATATATATATATATATATATATATATATATATATATATATATATATATATTTTTAACTACGTAAAACATGCAGATATACAACATTCTTTGATGTCCCATTGTCTGTCCATATAAATAGATTGTCAGGTTTACCAACTCTTGAACATGCAACATAATAATTGTCTATGGGAAAACAATCCGTATTCAGATCTATACCGCATTTTTCTAACGATTGCCCTTGAGCTTTGTTGATGGTGATTGCTAATCGAACATTCCCTGTGTCCCTGTCATCATTTATATATCCCCCTGTGCCCCCGGCGTCCCCTTTGTAGTTGTGTCCCTGTGTCCTGGTCGTCATTTATATTCCCTTTGTCCCAGTCGTCATTTGTGTCCCGGTATCCCAGTCTTTAATCTCTCGTTGAGTGTCCCGGTCGTCATTTGTGTCCCGGTCTGTAATTTCTCTCTGAGTGTCCCGGTCGTCATTTATATTCCCTGTGTCCCGGTCGTCATTTGTGTCCTGGTGTCCCAGTCTGTAGTGTCATTTTATAATGACGTCATATACAAAGCCTTATATACTTATAATGACGTCAAATGCAAACCCTTAAACAGACAAATATGCATATATACAACTTATTTTTATATATATAGATACAGTTTCTTCTTTTTTTTTCTTTTTTTGTTTTTTCTTTTTTTAGTTTATCTTTTTTTCTTATCTTTTTTTTCTTTTATTGATTTGTTTTCTTCAATTTGTCAATGTTCATTCTAACATTGACACTTGGAAAAATCTTTACGTGCCAAGCATGCTAAAGCTCCAACAATTTATATTCAACCTCAAAATTTGGGGTATCTGTTCTAAGGTTTTCGAATTACTTTATTCTATTGTCAAAATATATTGAAATATTTGTGCAATTCCATTTTTTTTAGTTTGTTTTTTAGTTTTTTCTTTTTTTTAGTTTTTTAGCTTTTTTTAGTTTTTTTTCTTTTTAGTTTTTTATCTTTTTTATTTTTTTTACGTTTTTTCTTTTTAGGTTTTTTCTTTTTTTAATTTTTTAGTTTTTTTAGTTTTTTCTTTTTAGTTTTTTTAGTTTTTTACCATTTTTCTTTTTTCGAATTACTTTAATCTATTGTCAAAATATTTCGAAATATTTATGCAATTTCCAGTTTTTACATTCTAGTTTGTTTTCTTTTATATATATATAGAGGATATAATCTGGCGTAACAGACAAAGTGTAACAGACATAACAGACAGACAACTACTTTTTATATATATAGATAGATATATAATCAGGAGCAGTGGAGTTTAATTGATGTTTTCATAGTTCAATGTTAGCACTACTCTTATTTTTAGTGAAATGAAAAATATCTGAAATATAGTAATTACGATATAGTACCAGGAATTTGGCGAAAATAATCCATATTGACTTTCCAGATATTTTAATCTTTGGACTTCATTAGTGAAAAATGGTATTTTTAAGACCAATGTTTCTTTTATTTTCGTTTATTGTATTTTACCTTTGATTTTCCGATTTCTAGCCAGATTGAGGACTTTGATTCCTTATTATTTATATTTGCAATTGTGAAAGTTAGATTTATTCCTTGAAAGTTTATTACTTTTGGTTTTATTATGTTTATGGTCTTTGTGATTGAAGGTGTTTGTACAGTTGTCTCTTTGGTTACAAGTCGGTAACCTTGTTGATTAGTGATAGTTCGAACTATAATAAGTATAACTAAATTATAATAATATTTGGTTATAATAAGTATAACCACAGAAAAGTAACTGGCTGGGAAAATGTATTTTTTTGGAAAAGCATAAAAGGTGAAGTTTTCTAGCCTTGGCTCTCTTGGTCTTAAGTCTTTTGTTTTCTAACTAGTTGTATCTATACTAAAAAAAAGGATATAGCATAAGTCTTAAGTAATTCTTTGCTTCACGGATTATTTTTTTTTTTTACAGGAACATAATTATCATGAAATTTTCTTTCAACAGTTCAGTTTAAGGAAAGTTCTCATTGACCTGCTAAACACATATGGTCACTACGACTATATAAGCAGCTTCATCAAAAAATTCGTATATTTGTAGAGGAAAAAGGGTAAAACCAAAAAACTGAAGTTAAATAAACTATTTCTGTGTATAGATTGAAAGAGTGACGTTTACCACGTTTTCTGTATTCCTGAATTCTCACTCCTTTTATAAAGAGAGAAATAAAAAGGAAAATAAAAGTAATAATGAAGACTGGTGTATTAGTGCTCTGACTTTTTTTTGCTTTCCATACCGGAAACAATCTGGAAAATGAAGCCGGAGTCAATAGCTAAAAAAGCAATCGCTATCTTTTTGGGAATGATTAATTATTAGAATTAACAATATCCTTTTTGTATTCCAAGCTGAAAACTAAGAAACAAGGTCAATTGCGATTTTATCTGCTTAAATTAATCTCTTCCAGTTATTTTCTTGGATCGAGCGCTATCAGTTTATGCTACAAAGCGAGCAAATCAAAGGCATACATTGATGGATCCTCTTTCTAAGTCATAAAAATAAATTTCACTCATTCGATTTAAATTATTGTCCAAAGACACAACTAATCTGTTTTATATACAATTTCTTCTGTTGAGATATCAATAACACAATCTATCTATATAAAAATAAGTTGTACGTGTGTTATGTCTGTTACGCCAGATTATATCTTCTATATATATAAAAATAAGTTGTATGTATTTTTGTGTTGAGGGTTTGCATATGACGTCTGAAAAATAAAGAAGAAAAAGAAAACAAACTAAAATGTAAAAACTGGGAATTGCATAAGTATTTTGAAATATTTTGACAATAGATTAAAGTAATTCGAAAACCTTAAAACAGATACTTAAAATTTTGAAGTTTATTATAAATTGTTGAACTTTAGCAAGCTTGGCACGTGAAGATTTTTCCAACTATCAATGTTATAGAATGTTACCAAAAAGCAAAACCAGGCTTGCGGTTCAAAGAGAAAGGGCCAGATTAGGAATGTGCAATTTACGTCAACGAAGGCTTGTCGAGGAACTACCAGAGCAACGCGAAACCAGACTTGCTGCTAAAAGAGAAAGTAAAAAAAGAAGGCGTGTCGAGGAATCACAAGAGCAACGTGAAAACAAGCTTGCGGCTTCAAGAGATAATGCCAGATTAGGAATGTGCAATTTACGTCAACGAAGGCGTGTCGAGGAACTACCAGAGCAACGCGAAACCAGACTTGCTGCTAAAAGAGAAAGTGAAAAAAGAAGGCGTGTCGAGGAATCACAAGGGCAACGTGAAAACAGGCTTGCGGCTTCAAGAGATAATGCCAAAAGAAAGCTTGCCGAGGAATCACAAGAGCAACGTGAAAATTATCGCATGGCATTCAGGTACAGCCCAGTCGATGATTATAGTAGATGTGTTCAAATCGGGACTATGTCTAAAATTTGTCCCTACTGCAACGCCTTGAAATTTAATGGTGAAACAATGAGAATGTGTTGTGCCTCAGGAAAAGTTAAACTTCCTCAACTGGATTCACCCCCAGAGCCATTGAAGACTCTCCTTATTGGAACTACGTCAGAATATAAGCGTTTTTCTTATCAAACATCAGAAAATATAAATCATGTTTTCAAATGACGTCGTTTGGTGCCCAAATTGAAAATCAAGATCAATTTATGCCTACTTTTAAAGTAAAAGGTCAAATTTATCATAGAGCAGGGTCCCTTCTACCATTTTCAGGGTACACTGATGAAGTGTACTTCATCAGTGATAGCTATTCTGAATTGAATGCACATTTCGAAATGTTTCCCGACCTTGAAAGGACAATCGTTTCCGAATTGCAACTTCTTTTCCACGAAAATAATGATTTAGTGCATCTGTTCAAAACAGCTATCGATTTGATGCCTACTGATACGCATAAAATTGTTATTTCCGCTGACAAAACGCCTACTGGTGAACATGTGCGTAGATACAATGCTCCAACTATCGACGAAGTGGCAATCGTTATGGTGGGTGATCAGTTTTTACCTCGAGATATTATTCTTCATAAGTGAAACGCTCAGTTGGTAAGAATTACTGAAACTCATCGATGCTACGATGCCTTAAAATATCCTATCATTTTTTGGGATGGAGCCGACAGCTATCACTTTAATAATAAATTGATAGATCCATCCACTAATAAACAAACGGATAAGAAATGCAGCGCAATGAATTATTATTCCTATAGACTAATGATTTGTCACAATGAAGATAATTATATTTTAAAATGCCGTAAATTGTTTCACCAATACATCGTTGATATGTACGCAAAGATTGAATCAGAACGTTTGCTATTTATCCGTCTGAATCAGACCAAGCTCCGCTCTGAACAATACATTTATTTTCGAGATGCAGTTGTAAATGACAGTAATACCACTAACGTTGGAAGATTAACGATTTTACCTTCGTCATATGCCTGCAGTCCCCGTCATATGCATGAATATGCTCAAGATGCTAATTCGTATGTTCGTCTCTAGGGTTGTCCAGATTTATTTATTACTTTTACATGTAATCAATCTTGGGACGAGATACAGCAGCTTTTACTTCAAGGACAATCGACGTTTCATAGATATGACATTACGGCCCGTGTCTTCAGGCAAAATTTTCAATCACTGATAAACTACATAGTAAAACTTAAAGTGTTTGGGTCAGTGCGATGCTGGATGTACTCAGTGGAATGGCAAAAACGAGGATTGCCACACGCACATATATTAATCTAGCTACATGATAAAATTACTTTTCATGAAATTGATGATGTGATTTCCGCTGAAATACCTGATGAAAATGTTGATAAGGGCTTATATGGTATTGTGGTAAAAAATATGGTACATGGACCTTGCGGTGCACTGAGCAAAAAATCACCATGCATGGCGAAAGGAAGATGCATAAAGCAATATCCTCGACTTTTAGTTTCCAACACAATTACTGGCAATGATGGTTACCCACAAGATAGAAGAAGATCTACTGAAGATGGTGGTAAGATAGCAATAATAAAGAAGCGTAAAGGTACCACCATCGAAGTCGATAACCAGTGGGTTGTTCCATATTCCCCTTTATTATCAAAAACATTTAATGCACACATAAACGTTGAATATTGTAACTCCGTGAAGGCAATCAAATACATATGTAAATACGTCAACAAAGGCAGTGACATGGCAGTTTTTGGCTTGCAGTCCGAAATCAGTGATATCGATGAAATCGTACAATATCAGGCTGGAAGATACATAAGCAGTAATGAAGCTGTTTGGCGAATTCTTTCATTTCCGATAAATGAACGAAGTCCAGCTGTTGTTCACTTAGCGGTACATTTAAAGAATGGTCAACGTGTTTATTTTTCGGAATCCAACGTGCAACAAAGAGCCCTGAATCCACCGGATACAACGTTAACTGCTTTCTTTTCGTTATGCCAAAATGATTCTTTTGCAAAAAAAGACGAATACGAAGGCACTGAAGTGCCTTCGTATTACACGTGGAATACTAAAAATAAATAATTTGAACGTCGAAAAAAGGGTAAGTCAGTCGAAGGCCAACCTACCATCTTCAAATATACCACGATAGAAAGACTCTACACCATTCACCCCGATCAACATAAATGCTTCTTTCTACGCCTGCTTTTGGTGAATGTACTCGGTCCGACGTCCTTTGAGTATTTGAGAACTGTAAACGGTACTATACATGACACTTACCGTAGTGCATGCCAAGCTCTGAATTTATTGGAGAATGACCAACACTGGGATAACTGCATCAATGACGCGTGCGAAACGTCAACTCCAAGTCAAATTCGTGCATTGTTTGGAATCATACTAACAACTTGCTTTCCTTCAGCTCCTACAGAGTTATGGGAGAAATTTAAATCGAAAATGTCCGAAGACATACTCCATCGAAAACGGTTAGAGACGTCAGATATGACTTTTGATTTTATATCAGTAATTTATAACTACATTTTAGTTATTATTGAAGATTTGTGCTTATGTAAGGCAAATAAACCTCTTCAGGATTTGGGAATGCCTTCACCTAATCATACCACTGCTGTTTCGACATGTGTAGAATTGGATCGTGAACATAGTTACGACACGAGTGATCTGTTGTCGTATGTACAAAATAATATTTCTAAGTTAACGTCTGAGCAAAAAGACATTTATGATACGATAATGCATTGTGTCGATAACAACGTTGGAGTAATCTTCTTTTTGGATGCACCAGGTGGTACTGGTAAAACGTTTGTTATAAAACTGATTTTGGCATCAATTCGATCAAAAGATGATATAGCGTTGGGAATTGCGTCGTCCGGAATAGCTGCAACGTTGCTGCCTGGTGGAAGAACTGCTCATTCCGCTTTGAAATTGCCTCTCCCACGTGCAATATTTCCAAATCATCTGGGATGGGTAAAGTATTGCAGCAATGCAAACTTGTTATTTGGGACGAGTGCACAATTGCACACGAAAAATCGCTCGAGGCTCTGGAGCAATCATAGCGAGATTTGAGAGGAAATTCGAAACCCTTTGGCAGCAATTAATATTGCTTGCAGGAGATTTCAGGCAAACATTACCTATAATACCTAGATCAACCCCTGCAGACGAAATGAGTACTTGCCTGAAAAATTCTAATTTACGGGCACACGTAAAGACATTAAAATTAACTACAAATATGCGTTTCCGATTGCAAAACGACGGCTCTGGTCAAACATTTTCAGATCAATTGCTGGCAATTGGAAACGGAAAGCTCCCAGTACTCAGTTTCAGGACTATACAACTACCCGCTGAATTCTGTAATTTAGTGCCGTCCAAAAATTAATTGGTTGAAAATGTATTTCCGAATATTCTAACCAATTATAAAAATCATAAATGGCTAAGTGAACGAGCGACTCTGACAGCCAAAAATATAGACGTCCACGAAATCAACAATATTGTTTTGACCAAGATTCGAGACCAGGCAGTCCTTTTCAAGTCAGTCGACACAGTTCTGGAACCAAATGAAGCGGTTAATTATCCATTTGAATTTTTAAATTTCCCGGATCTTCCAGGGTTTCCACAACACGTGCTAGAACTAAAAATAGGCGTACCAATAATATTTTACGAAATATCAACCCACCAAAGCTTTGCAATGGCACGCGACTTGCCGTAAAAAAAACAATGGAAAACGTAATAGAGGCAAAAATCTTGACAGGTCCTTTTGAGGGTGAGGCTGTTCTTATTCCTCGCATTCCCAAGATACCAACGGATCTGCCTTTTCAATTTAAAAGATTGCAATTCCCAAATCGATTAGCATTTGCAATCACCATCAACAAACCTCAAGGTCAATCATTACAAAAATGCGGTATAGATCTTAATACAGATTGTTTTTCCCATGGACAATTGTACGTTGCATGTTCGAGGGTCGGTAAACCTGACAATCTATTTATATGGACCGACAATGGGACAGTGAAGAATGTTGTATATTCGCAAGTTTTACATAGTTAATTTGCATATATCTATATATATCTCATAAAAATAAGTTGTTTGTATGTCTGTCGACTGACGTCACTGTCCGCATATGACGTCTGAATTATTTCAACATATACCAATTCAAAAACGAATGTATTCAAGCCCAAGTAGCTGAGCTGGTAAAGCGTTATGTTCCAGATTCGGTTCGGTTAGCAATCACCATCCACAAAGCTCAAGGGCAATCATTAGAATAATGAGGTATAGATCTGAACAATTATATGTTGCATGTTCAAGAGTCGGTAAACCTGACAATCTATTTATATGTACAGACAATGGGAAAGCGAAGAATATTATATATTCGCAAGTTTTACGTAGCTAAAAACATATACATATATATATATCTCTATATTCACAGGTGGGACACAGGGACACGACTACAATGGCGCGTAACGACTTACGCGCGCGGGGGGGAGGTGCAAAGCGTCCCCATCAACTAGATGTAATCTATATTTATGGGTAATCTATATTTATGGGGGTTTTATGGATATGACTCAAGCAATAGGGGCTCAACGTCGATGTAACATATGGGAGATTGAAATTAAGATGATGTCATGGGTGTTAAACAAATGAAGTATTAGGACTTAGGGACACTATTAATGACGCCCAATATTCTTGGTGACAGAATCATCTTGGTATTGTACGGGTAGAATAATAGTAGGTAAAATTCTTGTCTTCGTTGATAGTGTTGGGGTGGAAAATATCAGTTGTGTGATTTTTCAGGCTCTCTTCAGTGGCTGATTAATTATGACAATTGTTTTTGACCATAATGGATAATTGGTCAGTGCCATAGTGTAACAGTTCTTATAATTAAATTTCTTGGCAGAATCACATGCTTAATAAGCAAAATGACACATAATAATTTTTAACATTACTATAACAAAAATGTATATAGCACATAATCAGTAATGAGCAATATCTTAAGCATTATTATTTTGCCACTAACCACAAATTATGGCTTTAAATACAAGAGTACTGTTCTAAAGAAATAGCTACATACTTGATAAATGTTAGAGGTCTTAATTTTACTTATAATATTTTCTGCCAAATATATTTCTGATACATGATTGTTTCGAAAAGAAACATAATTCATTGTGTCATAGTCTCTCAACTCGTATATATCAGCAATATTTCTATACTTTAGAGACAGGGTATTAGATTATACATGACACGACCTTTTAATTCTCTTGTATTGCTATATCCTCACAGTTCTGATGGCTTAAATATCATCGGGGACAATGGGGTTTAATTGATGCATTTCCTGTGTATCAATTATGATATGTTTGGGCTTTGTTCTCAGTCTTAAGAGCGTTCCATAGTTTAATGTTAGCAGTGCTCTTATTATTAGCGAAATGAGAAATAACAGAAACACGGTAATTGTTATTTTGTACCAGGAATTTGGTGGAAATAATCCATATTGATTTTCCAAATATTTTAATCTTTGGTCTTCATTAGTTTATAGTGGTATTTCGTTATTTTCGTTAATTCCATTGTACCTATGATTTTCTCTTTTTCTGGCCAGATGAAGGTTTTTTATTCCTCATTGTTAATATTTGGGATTTTGAATGACTGATTGATTCCTTGAAAGTTTTTGACTTTTGGGCTCATGATGTTTGTAATCGTTGTGATTAAAGGTGATTGCAAAGTCGTCTCTTTGGTTGCAAGTTGGCAACATTGTTCAATGGTGGTTTTTCCAACGTCATGTAAGAGTAGGTCAATTCGATACATTGCGTCAATTTTCTCTGTATTATTGGATGGTGTATTCCTGTAGACGGTTCCTACCGTCTTTTTGGGTACAGTAAATAACCATAAATCATTTCGTAAATTTATAAATGTTTTTCTTTTTGTGCTTCCTATCAGAGCTTCACATGAGTTAGGAATATCTTGTTGCTGTGATTTCTATAGAAAAGATCTAACATACATGATCCTATTTTTACGTTATAGATAAGTAATGTCAGTTGATAGACTAAGTTTTTGAACGAGACGCCTTCTTTTATTTCCTGGGCGTTTGCTAGTGCATATTTTCTACTGTTCTGATCAATGGACATGTATTCTGCTTCTTGTACGATGTTCATGAAGGAGTTAGTTTCTTTAATGTTAACGGGGAAGGTAGATATTTTACATAAATCGTATATTGACTGTTTCTTGATTAGTGGAATTGTTACTACTGTAAAAGTTGTTCATTAATTTTGGTGATATGCACTTTCAGTTGGTATAATATAGGAATAAGTTGGCAGCCTATGGTTCTACTGGCAAATGGAGACCAAATGTTAAGATGATTTTAGCGTCATCTTGAATATTTTTCCAGCCTAAGTCGTAGGACAGGGTTCCTCCCGTTAGTTCATATAGTGTGGACTCGAACTTACTGATATCAATAGCTAGGTTCAATAATGACATTGTAACTATATAAACCGAAATCATCGTTAAGCTCGAATCAGAAATCACTCTGAGAACTTCGTTTTTTAAATAATTAATGGTGTTGACAGTTTTTGAATTTTTTTTTGGAGATAGTTTCAATTTCCTCTTTCAATTCTATCTTTTTGATAGTTGGCTATACTCGCCTGTATTTTTTGTACATTTAGCGTGGTATTCATGGATTTATTTACTATTTTGACATTTTCTTTACGTCGTGTTGTGACATTTAAATATTTGTGTTATACTTTGTTTGAGCTTTTATATTTCTGCATTAAATAGTTCAAATAACGCCTCTAACATTTGCCTGTATCGTATTAGGAAGGCTTGGTGAGTAGATATTTTAAATGCGTTTTCTTTATTTAAATCTGGAAGGACTTCGAATTTATTTTTGCCTGTTCGGCAGCCATTGTCAGTTGTGCAGAGGTTGTTTTACCGTCAATTGTCCAACATTCTCTTCTGAAAGTATCATTAGGACAATTTTTGTCTCCATCCATGCATTCCGTTCTAGTATAGTTAGTGTCAACAATAGGTATTTTCTACTTGACTTGTATTCTTCCTTTTTCTTAGGATTTCCATACCCATCTAGTGGATCTTACTGGCTCAAATTTTATTAAATCGTTCTTCAATGTAGAGTGAAACTCATGAATGTCTGCAATCACAGGAGACGACATCTTTTTTGACACTAATTTCATCGTAAGATGTAGGGATCCCTTACCGTCCACCGTTTGATTATCGTCTTTTTCAAAGATTTCAATATTAGTGTGAAGGTTTCCAAGTATATAGTAGATGTTGATTTTTGTACGCTTCAACCAAACATCAACTCACTCTTTCCAAATTTTTCATATAACATCTCTGACTTAAATGAATTTGCCATATCTTTTCGTCTTCGAACTAACTTTAATTTAGTGGCTTCATAAACAGTGAGCTTTTCACAACTTTCAATTATTGAATTCAATGAAAAAAGGACATTGTCTCCCATAGCGTTACACGTCAGATAGTTCTCCTTTCGTGTTATTTCTTGAGCTCTTAAAATGTCCAACTTTTTTAGAATTTTGGAAGATTTAAAAACGTCTAAATTGATTGACAGGTCTTTCAGTATCTGTAGCAGGTTTCTTCGTATCTGTTGTAGATTTTTTACATGAGATCCATAAGATTCAGATTCAATAGGTTATATCTGTTCAAGTTTTTTCTTAATCTCCATCATGTCTTGTTCAAAAAGCCTACTCATTTTAGGCAAAGTAAAATGGTTTTTATTCTTCAGCTTAACCTTTTAAGGGAGTATCGTCAGGAAATCTATTCAGGTAGTCACAGGGGGCGTTTTAACTTCCTTTAAGGTATTCAAATTCGTAATATAAGTCTTGAATTTTTAGAATCCAGTGCGCAAGTATCCCCGTCGGCTTTTTAAAAGTCTGTAAATATGGCAGGCTTTTATGGTCTGATTTTAGCTTAAATTTTCTCCCTACTAGATAGTGCTGAAATTTATCCAAGTGGTGAATTATTGATAATAATTCGAGTTGGGTAGCTGAGTAATTGCTTTCTCCAGGGGTTAGGGCACGAGATGCGTACGCTATAACCTTTTCTTCCCCGTTTATTATTTGGTAGATGATTGCCCCAATTCCCTTGGTTGATTTGTCCGTTGTGACAACGAATTTTCTTGTTTAGAAGTCTTGTAATGACAAGATTTATTCTTAATTAAGTGCATTTTTCAGATAATCTAAGGAATCTTGAGCTTTTTTTGACCAATTAATTATTTTTGGATTTCCTCTTTTCCGGTGAGTTAATGATTGTGTAAATGTGTAATGATCGCTACCTGTTCGTAATTTCGTATGAACTTTTAAAAGTAGGCCATTCATCCTAGAAATCCTTTTAATTGTTTAATAGTTAGAGGAGATTTATGATTTTTGGCGGATTTTATTTTCTCGGGGTCTTGTGATTTTTCGTCTTTTGTCACAACTACTCCTAAAAATTTAATATTTGTTCGAAGAAGATTTACTTTTTGTGGTCTAAATTTAAAATTTCTTTCTCTGAATTTTTCAAACACTTTGGCTAGGGTTATTAAACGGTCTTCTGTATTCTAATCCATAAAAATTACGTCGTCAACAAAATGAATTATGTTATTTAGACCTCTTAACAAGTGAAGCAAGGGTCTACACATTTCACTTGAACTCGTTTTGAGTCCATAAGATACTCTGAAATATTCGTAAGAGCTGCATTCCATTATAGAGAACGCAGTTTTAAATACATCACCCTCAGCTATTTTCACTTGATGATATCCCTGTATTACGTCCAGGGAAGTAAATATTTTATTTCAAATGGAATCTAGAATTTTATCTATTCTAGGTAGAGGAAATTTGTCTTAAGTAATTGTTGGTTCAGGGCTCTATAGTCTACTACTAATCTAAGATCGTTATTTTTCTTCGGACTAGAATTACTTGTGCAGAATATGGACTTATGCTAGGTTTTATTAATTCATTTCTTTCAAGCTCCTGGATTTTATCTAATAGCTCTTCCTTACGCTTGTATGGCATACGATAAGGCTGTTTTGCCACTAATAATCCTGTTGTCTGGATTGCATATTCGTAAAATGGGATAAGATCTATGTCATCTTCGGATGCTGAAAAAACATCTTTGAATTCCCGCAGTAGTTTGCATGATTTTTGTTTCAGTGGGATGTCATTGACTAGACTTGGGTCACACTTTTCAAGAAATTGATTCTTGGAACGGGGGTATTCCTTGTCAATTTGAGTATTTATATTATTTACTGTGTTCTTGTCCGATTTTTTTCTAATTATTTATATTCGTTTCCGATACTACTTGTATTTCCACTAAACACGTCCAGTTGTTTAGGGTAATCAAGTCATTTTTCTGGGCGTTGGTTATTCAAATATAACCTTCCCCTTGTTTGTATTTAATAATCTGTTCTTCACACGATAGGTTTTTTTTCGATATCTTCCAACGGTGAGCCCGCCCAAATTTTGTTTTTATCGTTAGCTGGTTCTAGCTTTTGCAATATTTGATCTCTCTGCATCGATTTTGGGGGAATTTTTGTCTTACGCACTAAAAATCCATAATATTTTTCCTCAAAATTCTTATCTACTGAGTTTAGAATATTGCCCTTTGGTATTTTAGTGACGGGTTCTATATTTGCAAGTTTTTTCCATAAATTTGAAATTTCTTGAATTTGTTTTTCTCTACACTCTTTCATATTGCTGTCAAACTTGAAAAAGTGTAAAAAATTACAGAAGGCCTGTAAAATGATAAACGTAAATGTCTGTTGAACTAATTGAAAAAATTCCGAAAATTGTTAAATAAAAATCTTTGGACATTTCTGGAGGAGAGAGTTCCATTCCAAGTCATCCGTCCCCAACACAGCTGCCTGTAGGCTACTCTCATTGTTGTAACTTCTTGGCAAAGACCAATCTCCATGTTTCCCTCTTGATCATAGTTTCTCCTTTGAACGCATTTTTCACTATTCCCACATAGAACCCTGAAAATTAATAACTAAACTATTTAGCTAAATTTAAGAGCACCCTTTGACCTTCAAAATTTAAACCTTACCACCTTTCTGATTCTCAAAGAAAACTACACCTATAAAGGGGAGCTGCATCTTAAGAATTTCTAGGCACTATTTGGATTTAGCTGATTTTTCATTCACGTTTTTTCTTTTTAGTTTGACATCTGCTACGTCCAAAAGCTGCATATAAGGACATGGGGGTCTTTTTCATTAGAAATTCAATTTCTGAATGTTCCTAGTTTTTTAAGATACAAGCTTCAACTTCAGCAATTCAAACAATCAGCTTTATTTTTCACTATTTTTGCTATTTCAAGGTGGGATCTGACCTCTTGAAATATTGTAGTTCATCATTTTGCAGTAGAGAGCGACATAGGGTGTTGCAATATTTTCGATAGTCAATTTTTCCTCAAGGACTTCTGTAGAAATTATTTTCTATCGTTGATCGTAGTAAATGAAAAACTACCTTACAAATGCTTTTTTTTTAAAATAAGTGCAATTAGGGGTTTACTTCACGGGAATGATGAGGGGGGGGGGTCAAAGATTTGTCGGATTTCTTTTAATGAAGATACAAACATAAGTTGCTTTCAAACTCAAGAGAAAACACAACAATTCTTCAGTTTGTGTGTATCTTCGTTGAGTACTTGGTTAACTAAATATCCACCATCGCGAAAAAAAAAATAATACATAGAGAGTGAATTGACAATAGACAAAAACTCAAGATTTAATTAAAATATAATAATATAAAATATTTAAAAGACACTCAGCGACACAAGATTACTTGTGTCTAAACTCAAAATAGTCACACGATTTGCCTATAAAGTCGACCTTTCACTTTAGATGTCTTGTCTACGTATACTAAACTTATCGATGAACTTCTGTAGAAACACATACTTAATAGAAGACACAAAATTAATGCATGGAGAGCGAATTGACAATAGAGAAAAACTTAAGATTTAAGTAAAATATCATAATAACATGTAATATTTAAAAAGACAGTGGGTGACACAAGGTTATTTGTGTCACAATTTACACAAAAAAGGCCTATAAAGTTGACCTTGAACTTAAGGTGTCTTGTTTACATACACTAAACATATCGAAGATTATCTGTAGAAACACAAACTTATTAGAAGGCGTCTTGACACCTTACCAGCCGAAAATGTTCAATTTTTTAAAGAGTAAACACGTGACAACTGAGAATCAGAAAATATACTTTTAAAGAATTTCCGAAACGTATAAGAAATGACTAGTATTTGCTGACCAGAAATGTTAATTATTATCCAAGTTATGTCCAATATCAAAAAGTGATTGCAAAACAGATTTATAGTAGAATTAAAAAAGAACTAGGAACCTCTCAAAAACGGTGTCGGAGTGAAATAATATATACACCCTTAAAGGATGGTTAAAACGCGATCAGTCATACTTTTCACCTGTTTCATATTTTCATACTGATTTTAACGAGAAAAACGTTGAGCATTTCAGTCCTTGTGGTGTCTGCTGGCCACGAGCTTGCTGCTGGTGATAAATAAAAAAGCTGAGAAAATCTTTCAATGATTCAACAAAAGCATAGAGACTTAACCACTTCTTTTAACTCAATTACTGTTAAAAGACACCTTCACTAGAAAAAGGTTTGCTTCTACTGTCACTACTCCTACTACTAACAACTCATTGCAGTACAAAATGCCTGAAGCAAACAGAGCTGGACATGCTCCTTCTCCAACCTAATTTGCTCAAAGCTTCACTCTTATCTCTCCCATTTAGGTTTGAAATTCCTTTAAATCCTTCATTTTGACCTACTCCATTCGGAAAAAAGCCTGTTTTTTCGGCCTAAACAGATAGTTGGCCAAAAATAGCCCAGGGAAAAGGCCTGAAACTTTTATTCTCCTTTAGCTAGTTTGGTATTATCTAGGAGATATATCTATTAATGACTTGAGCACAAGTTGTTATTCATTCCTGAATAACAGCAATACATTTAGTTCTTGACATGCAACCTAAAAAGAAATTCCGCCGTTTTCGGAAATTTTTCTACCCAAAATATTCCCGGTAAAAAACAATTTAGTACAAACGGATAACAAATTGAACAAAAGCTATCTTTTACCTAAATTTAAAAGCTTTTACCTAAGCTTAAAATTTACCTAAGTGTAGAAAGAGGGACTAAGAGAGACCTTTGATTTGGTTTGATGTGCTCTGTCCAGCTCCGAGCAACATTTTTCATACATATATCATACCTGGTTGAGGACTGAACTCTGATGGAACATCAAACTTCTGAGTGAGAAGACAATGTTTTGATTTTCGATTTGGAGTCAACTGCAAAGAAAAAAACAGACAGTCTGAAAACATGGTGTTAATAGCAAAGGCCTTATCAAAAGATGGGGAGAGGGGCATTGGGCTGGAGCCCACTCCCTAACTGAAATTTTTGCCCAACTCGTAAGCATGTAACAAAAATAAATATGAACGAATTTTTATGCGTTTATTAAAGTTTTTTGTACTCACTTTCAATTCTTTTGTGAAGTTTTTTGCGTACAGATTTGAAGCTCCATGTTGCTCATAGCCACCTTGATTGGAATCTTTCCCGACATATCTAAATTGAATAGACAGCAATTTAATTAACAATTAGTATAAAGATTATACATTATCTTCGTTTTAAACTGGCCCCTCGTTAGCTTGAGTTGAATTTTTCCTGACACAGCATAAACATTATTGATTTACATTGAATAGACAGCGTTTTACTTAACAATTAGTAAGATGATTATTATTATTTATCAAAAATAACCCGTCATACAAAAACAGCAAAAGACGGAACAATAAGCGAAAGAAAAAAAAAAGAATCTCACATTGAGCACGAAGACAAACACTTAAAAAAATTAAATATCTTAACTACTGGACCTATACTGATGACTAGGAATGGTTCAACTTTTGCAAACAGGAATTGTAAGGACGGAAATAAACCATAAATTATAACCATATATAATCCATAACCATATAAACCATAAATTAGTAATAAAATTTAAAAATTATTGCACGATATAAGGTCATGACATAGAAATACAAAATTAAAATATACAAGACGGAGCAAAAGAGATAGAGAAAAAAGGAAAACAAACAAACAACAAAAACATGAAAAAAGAGGCACAGACTACTGAAACAGTACTGAATACCATTCCTGGGCCGTCATATTCACTTTTTATTCTGTTTAGCTATTACTCTAGCTACTGTTATATTCGGGTCAGCAATTTTAAACTGACAGGCAATTTTTGAGCTGCTTAACCAGGGTGGAAGGTGGAGTAAATATTTTGCAAAACAGAAAAAGATTGAGCGTATTTCCGTGTGTTTAGTAATAGTTAACAGTTGTCAAAAGGCAGAAACATACAGAATATGAGGAAGAGCTATTGCATTGAAAAAGCTAGCTAGCAAATGCCAGCTGAGTTTGAACTTGCAGGAAATTACTGAGAACAAGAAATGGAAATGCGGCAGGTAAGATGTTCAATAAGGAGGTACGGGGTGTGAAGTGCGGATAAACCTATAGGGAGACCAAGTTAGATAAGGTTATTGACAGGTTGAAAAAAAATAATTCCTAAGTTTGACTGAATTTATTTGATCGCTCTTTCAGTTAAAAGGGACCATTTCCGACTAAGTAGAATTGAAATGTAGACCAATGTTTAGGTATTCTGCTTCTATAATAAAATAAAAATCACTGACTTGTTGCAGGGTGTGACTACAACAAACAACAAGGAGAGATGAAGCTCAACAACAAAAAACCTCAGATGAGAATGCTGCCAGTAGAGACAAAAGAGATGAAAGACTAAAATAAAGCGGGTATTTTGCCTGTATCTAAACTACACGTCCTCAGAACAAGATAAAAAAAAACACTAGGCTAAAAACAAATAAAACTGCCATCAATAGTAATAAATACAATTGTATTTATCACGTAGGTAACCTGATCCACGTAGGTAAAAGAAGCTATTCGAGTTACTTGAATGAGAACATCAAATCAACTGTTAGAAAAATTATGAAAATTGAAACTAAGTTAACTATTCTATTGCGAAATATACCTCTTGTTAGCTAATATTGCAGCAACTATTTTTTGTCCAGTAGGTAATCTTGTCCCCTGGTGATTATGTAAAATTTTAATTTCCGTATTGACTATTGGTTAATTTTTCAAAAGACAATCATAAATTGGCTCAATATTTAAATCCCCTGTGTCTCTATTTATTGAAAGATTGAAATAGCTGTAGAAACAGCCCTCTCATTAGAAATAGCTGTAGCCTCATCAAATTGTATAAAATGTTCTGGATGATAGAATGTATGTTCAGCCAGAGCCGAAACAAAAGTTTCAGGAACCTTTCTTAATTTTACGGTTCTTTCTATTTATTTGAGATGCTCAATAAATCTCAATAAATTGTTGGTGAGCTCTACCAATATAAAACTTTCCACAAGAACAAGGAAATATATACATATATAATATAAATATAATAACTAAAAATATAATATAAATATATATAAATATAATATAATATAAATATAATAACTAAAAAAAAACTGAAAAAAATAAAAAAAGGCAAAAACTACAAAAAAAATAAAAACTAATAAAAAACTAAAAAAGCTAAAAAACTAAAAAAACTAAAAAAAACTAAAAAAAAGGTAAAAAACTAAAAAAAAACTAAAAACTAAAAAAGAAAAAAACTAAAAAAAAGGAAAAAACTGAAAAATAAAAGAGAAAAAGAAAACTAAAAAAATATGAATAAATATATATAAAAATAAGTTGTTTGTGGGTTATGTCTGTCTGTCGAGTGACGTCGTGTTTGTCCGCATATGACGTCTGAATTATTTCACACTAATACAAAAGAAGAAAAAAAACTAAAAAAGCTAAAAAACTAAAAAAAACTAAAAAAAGGTAAAAAACGAAAAACTAAAAAAAACTGAAAAAACTAAAAAAAGGCAAAAACTAAAAAAAAACTAAAAACTAATAAAAAAACTAAAAAAGCTAAAAAACTAAAAAAACTAAAAAAACTAAAAAAAGGTAAAAAACAAAAAAAAACTAAAAAAGAAAAAACTAAAAAAAAGGAAAAAACTGAAAAATAAGAGAAAAAGAAAACTAAAAAAATATTAATAAATATAAAAAATATAAATATAAATATAATACAAATTAGCAATCAACAAAGCACCAAGACACAAATGACGACCGGGACACAGGGAGTATAAATGACGACCAGGACATAAGTAAAAAAAAAACTAAAAAAACTAAAAAAATGGTAAAAACTACAAAAAAACTAAAAACTAATAAAAAAACTAAAAAATCTAAATAAACTAAAAAAGAAAAAAAAGAAAAAAAGGAAAAAAATAAAGGAGAAAAACAAAACTAAAAAACGAATGTATATACAGACCGGGACACCGGGATACAAATGACGACCGGGACACAGGGAATATAAATGACGACCGGGACACAGGGACACAACTACAATGGGGACGCCGGGGGGCACAGGGGGATATAAATGACGACCGGGACACCGGGACACAAGGAATATAAATGACGCCCGGGACACTCAAAGAGAAATCACAGACTGGAACACCGGGACACAAATGACGACCGGGACACAGGGAATATAAATGACGACCGGGACACATGGACATAACTACAAAGGGGACGCCGGGGTGCACAGGGGGATATATAAATGACGATGGCGACTCAGGGAATGGTCGATTAGCAATCACCATCAACAAAGCTCAAGGGCAATCATTAGAATCATGAGGTATAGATCTGAATACGGATTGTTTTCCCATGGACCATTATATGTTGCATGTTCAAGAGTCGGTAAACCTGACAATCTATTTATATGCACAGACAATGGGACAGCAAAGAATGTTGAATATTCGCAAGTTTTACGTAGTTAAAAACATATATATATATATATATATATATATCTATATTCACAGATGGGACACAGGGACACAACTACAATGGCGCGTAACTAATATGGCGCGTAACGACTTACGCGCGAGGGGGGCTTTGGGGTTGGCACGAAGCACCCCTACTAACTAGGTGTTGGGGTGGCAGCTAGTATATATATATATATATATATATATATATATATATATATATATATTTGTATTTATATGTACAATACCATACCAATGGTTTTTTTTGCTCCTATCAAGGATAACTTCTCTTTAAAAAAAATTCATTCTTTGAATAAACTCCTGGTTTGCTGCCTCTGTCTTTGTCTTAAAAGCTGCTGAACAATTCGGAAGTTTTGAAATTATCTTCGGTCGGACATATCGCTTTTTCAGACTGTCACATTTTTTTAACCTCAGTATCTACAGAAAAGAAGTAAGTGAAGTTATGATAAATTTCATGGAAATTATTTTATGTTTAGGAGATTTTTCAATTTTAGCTTTGTTGCCTCTTCTCCTTTTTTTGAGCTTTGTCATAACATCTCTAGAATTGATGATTACATAGTCCCAAACAAGAAAGGGGGTCCATTCCTTTCCAATGCTAGCCCAAAAACTTAAAAATTTAGCCCCCTCTTCCCACCACCCAAATAAAAGAAGTACATTGATTATTTTTGCTTGAATTCCAAGCATTACAAAACATTTTTGTGCCATTTTTATCTAAACATTAATAAAGCAACAACATTACCGTTATATTAAGAAAAACCGCATCTTGCATATCTACCCCTACATCTTTGCACTTTGCCGTAGATTTAAAAAATGCATTTTTGGCTATTTTCTTTGAAAGACTTTTTATAACTTTTTACTTTTTAGAAGACTCTATGAAAGAATTTTTTTTAAAAAAATTAAGGAAAAAACTTTTTCTGCTGAATTTTGAAAGAAAAGCATGAAAAAAGAAGTCAGTGATACTGACTGAAATGTCACAACTTTTGCCACCAAAAAATGAAAAAATCAAAAGTACCAATTAATGTTGTAATTGATAATGTACCAATTTCTGGCACTTAAAAATACAGTTTTTACCATTAAGTAAAGGCAAACTAGTTTAAACTAGTCTATATAAATTCAAGGAAATGTAGAGCAGGTCACATTTTTTTAGTTTACCTATTCATTCAATCCTTAAACTTGTCAAAACGTTACAACAAAATGTGTCTCCTATTGTTTTTCTATTTAGGCTACCTGCCAGTAACCATTGAAAATCCTCTGGAAAATCTACTGTACCTTACTTAAGATTTCCCTTCATGATAATAATAAATATATATATATATATATATATATATATATATATGTATATATATATATATATATATATATATATATATATATATATATATATATATATAGAGGGGAAAGAAGCCAGACAGTTGTATTGTCTAAATGGTGAAGCGACCAAATAACAATAGCCTTTGAGCAAAACTTCTAATAGCCTAATAGAATCTGCATTGACTAAAATCATACAATCTTCATAAACTATTGCAAGAGGATCTATCCTTCTTAAGCCTTACAAGACTTAATTCTATCTAACTTATTTAGCCAAACCAAGGTCGAGGCCTACCTGAGATTAATAATACTTAACTTACCATCTGATTTGATGTATGGTACGTCAAATTTTTCCAAGTTGCCTATTCATTCAATCCAGAAACTTGTTAAAATCATCAGGCAAAATACGGCTTTTATTGTTTTTCTATTGTAGGCCACCTGCTACTGACCGTTAAAAATCTCCTTGAAAATCTACTTTACCTTGCTAGGCTATAGATTCCCTTAATAATAAGAAAAAAATATAGCAAAAGCTATGTAAAAGGAAGTCATATAGTTGCATTGTATAACAGGTGAGCCCACAAAATAGGAATAGCCTACAAGCAAAGCTTCTAATAGCCTACTAGCATTTCCGTTGATTAAAAATCACACAATCTTCATAAACTTTTGCAAGAGGATCTATCCTTTCTAAGCCTGAAAAGACTTATTTCTTTCAAACTTATTTATCCGAACCAGGGTCTGGGCCTACTTGATATTACGATTCCTTAACTTGCCAGCTGATTTGAGAAACTCTCCCAGCCATTTATTGTTGGATGCCTATCGTTGTAATTTTCACTTGTTGGATTGTACATATAGGGCCTATTGCTAATAAAATGTAGGGCCTAGTACCAATCATCAAATGTTGAATTGAAGACATTTTCCAAGCTTTTCCGGATTAAAGTTCTCACTTATGACCACTCATAAGTTGAAAAAAGTTACCCCTTGAAAAAAGCCTAAGTCAAGTGAGATAAGTGAAAGTATAATAGATGTAAATTAAATTAAACGGGTTTTTCATGCCAATGTCGAAGGGAAGCAAAACCAATGTGCATCCGGCAGACACATATGTTTCAGGCTCATTTTGCTTAGTAAGCTTAATATGAGAATTTTTTTCAATTGATTTTGGGCTCAAAAGAGTTTGCGCAACATTAAACTTAATACACTAGACAAATATATATGTCTATAAGGGTGCTTTTATTTTAGTATATCATGAACTAATTTGACCATACAATTCTTATTTTAGAGTTAAAATATTCAACTTTCAATGTCCGTCACTAGCTATATTTTCTTCGTATAATTAAGCAACATACCATTCTTTTGATATTTAAAATCAATGCCATGAACTTTGCCTTTTTTCTTCTCTGTTTAGACTGAATCCGTGACCTTTCACTTTATATAAATAAATTAGTGGTTTCTTCGAGCTTTTAGTAACATTCATTGTGTTACAATGATTAAGAATATCTTTGGAAGTACGATGTATTCTGCCCTATTGTAAGGTATTATGCATTGATTGAATGTATAAGAAAATTAATTTTTGTTTACCTAGGTTTTGTCTAATAATTGACTCTTGGTCTATTGATATATTAATTATCTTCAATCTTGACTCTAATAAATCCTTAAGCCTAATTTGATATAAGTGTCAAAAAGCACTGTATAGCAATCACTTGGTCCCAATACTGGTCCTTAGGTACACATAAAGGCTGATCTCTTCTTTTTCCATCACAGAAGCCAGTTAGTAGTATCTGCAGTTGAATCTTAACTCGAATGGCCCCTTTTTATAAGAGGAAACAAATTCTTCCGCTTTAGAGTTTATGTCAGAACCTTTAAGCGCAACGATAGAATACAAAAAGAATTAATTAGGAACGCTAGCTTGCTTGTCATACTTGCTTTGCTTACTAGCCACAGGCTAGTCTACAATTAATGGAAAAACTGGTCTTATTACACGGTTAACCTCTGTACTAAGAATAATATTTCAGGACGCAAAAGTGGAACCGGTTGAGCTATTTTTCTTTCAAGTATGATGCACTTCTATGGGTTTCATACGATTTTATTCTTTTAGTTGACTGTACTCGGATTAGTCATGTGTGATTTTAATTCATTTTCTTATAATTAATTTTATTTTTGTATTATGTGTTTTTTTTAAATAGTAGTTCAAGGTGTCTGAACTGGAATTTACACGTTGGTCTACGTGGTCACATTTTACACATTGCATGTTAAGTCTGAATACTGGTAATTAAATCAAAGTTTTGCTGCGAATTTATTTTGTGTGAAAATTCCGAGGCATAAATTTTAGGACAGTTGAAAAATAGATCCCTTCTTCTCCTATATTACGTCTTGGTCCAACTTTAATATATTTGGGGTCATGAATTTTAACTCCTTTGGTCTCTTCGACATCATTCTGCAAGTATATTCAGTATCTTTTCAAACATGCTGGGAGATTGAGGTTATTTAGTGTGCTACCGATGTACATTTTTTGCATATTGAGACGCATTTGTTTTTCGCACAATTTTGCTATCATGGGTTGGTTCGAACTAATGCGTACTATCCTAAAGACTATTTTTCTTTGGTAAAATAAGGAAGTTGCGCATTCAGTTCTATTTTTGTGGACAATCATATCGACACCTTATATTACTTTTGAACAAAAGTCCTTGTCGTTTTGGTACAGGCTAATTGTTATTTTCTTTAATTCCTCGAAGTTTTATTCACACAAATAATATATGGCTTGACCTGATGTGTACTCCACTTCATTTCGGCTTATATAATCTTTATACAAAATAAGGAGAAAATTTTGTTCTCCTAACAGATTGCAGTTATTTTCTATTAGTATCGATTGAAATTTCAAGTTCCATATAATGGTTGAATTTTCTTCATTGTATATGTGCCATAGGTTTTCACCAATTAGGGTTGTGATTAAGCGGTAAGCTTCCTTAGATGTTCTGTTAACCAAGACTTCGAAAGTTAAAGATGCAAATTTTGTTTATATTGAAAACTCTCCCAGACTACTCTTCGTGAAGAAGAACAGAATAGTAGTTGGACCATTAGCAAATTTTGGGAGCCCTTAGCTTGTCTGTCAACAGAAGGTCAGTTTGAGTAGAATCTTTACAAAACCAGTGTAATAGCGTTGTAGAATATTGTAATGGCGTTGTAGTTTTCTTATTATCAATTGTAAACATCCCAAATTTTTCCCTTTTCTGGTACCATATTTAAATACTACCTTTCCCCTAGCTGGACAATATTTGAGTGTGTATGCTAATTTTAGTCCGTGTTTATAGGTATGTGGTTTAAATTTTAGTAGATCGTAGTTGAGGTCCCTACTTATGGCAAACACTTCTTTACCTAGTTCACTATGCCTTTTCACTATGCCTTTATGCCTAGTTTACAGACTATGACTAATATAGCCGTGGCATATTCTGGCTATATTTTGGCTAGTGTGATTAAATGGTCCTCGGCGATCTTATCCATACAAATCACGTCATCAACGAAATAACTTATGTTATTTAAGCCTCTCATTAGATGTAGCAAAGGCCTCAATAATGCGCTTGATCTATTTTTGAGTCAAAAGGGCCCTCTTAAGTATTGATAGGAGCCGCATTCTGTTGTAGAGAATCCAGTTTTATATATATCTCCCTTGGCTATTTTTACTTGGTGGTATCCTTCTGTTAAATCTGGGGAAGTAAATATTTTGTTTTTATGTGAGATATAATCTAGGATTTCATCTATTCTAGATAGAGGATATTTGTCACTTATCACCTGTTGGTTTAAGGCTCTATAATTTACGAATAATATAAAGTCGTTATTTTTTGGAACTAAAATTACGGTTGAAGAATAGGGACTTATACTGGGTCTTATTATTCCATTCCTTTCAAGTTTCTGGATTTTATTTATTAGCCAGTCTTTAAGTTTGTATGGAATAAGATAAGGCCTTTTTGTCACACGCAACCCTGTAGTTTGGATTGCGTGTTAGCAGAAGGTTATTAGGAATATGTCATCTTCGGATATGGAAAAAACTCCTTTAAATTCCCCGAGTAGGTCGCAAAACTTTTGTTTTAATGGGATGTCGGTGATGTGGCTTGAGACGAATTTTTCAAGAAATGGATTCTTGTGTAATGGGTACTCCTTGTTGCTTTGAGTATTTATACTATTTAATAAGTTTTTCTCCGGTTTCTTCCAATTATTTATGTCTCTTTCTGATACCAGTTGTATTTCCACTAAGCATGTCTCTTTGTTTAGGGTAACCGAATCATTTTCATTGGTATCGGTTATCCAAATGTAACATTCTCCCTTTCCGTAATTTATAATTTGTTCTTCGCATGCTATGTTTTTGGTATATCTTTGAATGGTGAGGAATCGCATGCTAATTTTTGTCATTAGTTGATTCGAGCATTTGCGATATTTGAACTCCTTTAATTGACTTTGGGGGGATTTAAGTTCCGCGTTCTCAAAATCCATTGTATTTTTCAGTACATCGTCAGCTTCGATAGAGCAACCTTTCAGTCTGTTTTCCTGACGATGCCAATTGAATGAATCCCGAATAAAATTAGCTCACGAATCAGTGGTATACTTATGTAATAATTGTCAAATAAGGGCTTGAAGTTCTCGTTTCTTGGAATTGCATCTGCTAGTCTAAGCACAACCTTTGCTCCCTGACCAAGCTCATTGACCGAAACCAAACCTTTCCCAGTATAGACCTAAAAGTCGTAGATGATTCCGCTGGCCCCTGCACGACTGAATATCTTAATTCCCCAGGAGGGGATTTTGTCCTTGGGGTATTGCTTTTAGCTTAACCCTCCTTCTGCATCGCATAAGAATTGGACTGAAAAACAATTCTTTCGACCATGTCATCGTCAAACATCTGCTTGAAATATTCAACAGGGGTTGGAATTTCCGGAGGAGGTGGAAGAAGAGAAGACTTTCAGGTTACATCGGGTGATTTGAACTTGTGTCTTCTCCATCGAAATACTCTTGAAGATGAAGATTGGAAAGGTGGTGCTTTATCAGAGGTAGATGTACTAATGACAGAGGCATTAAAAGGGAAAGGTGTTGGAGATGCATTTCGGTTGATGATGTGTACGTAAGTCAATGATGATAAAGATAAATCATCTTCTTCGGCGTAGTATTCAAGGGAGGGGTCGGCAGGGGGGTTCTAGTCAGGATCATTATCATCTTCCTCATGGCCAAGGTCCTCATCGTCTTTGATTTCCAGACCAGACAGTTCTCCATCTGGATCAAGAATATACTGAACAGCTTCGTCCTGCAGAAATATGTTGTTCGCATTTCGTGTAGTTTGGCTTCTGAATAATCTCTCCTCCCTCTCTGACATGACAGCACTAAAAATAAAAATGATAAATATTACACCTACTTTTTTATTGATATGCATTATATAAAACAAAATTAAAATAATTTCAACAATAATTACTGAAAAAAGTTTATGCAATTTATAGATATCAGCCCGGTCTCCGACAAATTTGACCAGATAAGTATGGCTTTTTGGACAAAAGAATTGTTTGGGTTTTCTTAGCTTTCTTTATATCAAATACTGTATCATTATATCTTTCAGATTCAGCACACAGATAATAAAGCAAAAAAACGAGTCCAACTTTTTTCTTTTCTACATCCAAAGACATTTTGCTTCAAGTCATTACTTTGGTAACATTAATTTCCTTAGCTTTCAGTAAAGTTTTAACTAAAATATCCTTTATCCTATAATTAGATTCAAGCCTTATCTATTTCGCTTAATTTTATTCGCTCTACCATTAAAAATCACCAGAGTCAGGAAAAAAATTACTAGTTTTTTGAAAAATAATCACTAAAAGTCACGAACCAGATAGCACAACTACAAAGCTACCACAACTAAAAATTCTAAGGTTACAAAGAAATAATCAAAACATAAAAACAAAAATAATAACCCCCGCAAAACAAAACCGACTATTATAACGTTTTATTTACTTTCATGGCCGGCTGATGCCTTATGGGATCAAGACAAATAAGTGGCCCTACGGGTAAACCAGAGATCTCCCACCTTAAATAATTAGTCGTAACTAATATTCTAATCATTCTTTATCTGCCCAATTTTTTCTGTAACTGTAACACTCCATTAAAAGAAAATAAAAAAAAATATTTTCCGTACCTTCAAGAGTTTCTTCAATTACCAACAGATGTTCGTGCGTCTAAACAGGTACTCATTCGAAAGAAATCGATTTCTGCAATCTGATGGTATAATTTTTGACTCAATTTCTTATAACTAGATGGCACTTATGCTGTAGCAAAGACTATGATTCCAATTAGAAAGCCACGTCGTGAAAGGTTTAAGGTAGGGTTCTACACTTAGTATTTTTTTCCATAGTTTGGTAATTTCATGACTTTGTTTTTTTTCTATATTCCTTCATGTTGCTTATATTCACCTTCACTAAGCTATCCTATATATTATTCACACTTGTTTTTTTGCGTTGGGAGGATGAATTTCGTATAGGCTACATTTAATAATATTTTATTTATATTTGGAAAGTTTGCACCTATTATTGCTTCATAAGGCAATTTATGAAACAAGTAGGAAAGTTTCTGTTATCTATGCGCAGCGTTAGATATATTGCCCCTTTAACGTCTAAATTATATCCCGTTACACTTGACAAGTTACGGCAGATATTGCTTACTCGTTGTTTAATATAGTTGAGTAATTTGTTGAACACGGTTGTGTTTATTACATTCATCGTAGCTTTCGAATTCACGAGGGTTGAAAAATGAATATTTCTTACCCTAAAATGATTAAATATGGGTAACATTTTGTTATTGGCTGCACTTAAAAATTGTACAATCAATGGTTGTGACCTATAACAATTTTTGACGCCAAAGTTATGCCATACAGGTCTTTGAGGCTTGTATTGTTTTCCTGTGGTGCCAAGCTGTTAGGTGTAGAACGTTTATTCGTTCTACTTACACTTGTTGGACTATTGCTCCAGGTGGAATTGCTATATTCTTCCCGTCAGTTCGTGTAGTTACTTCTAGCATTCCAAATGCTCTAAGGGTGATTTACTCTCCCGAGACACTGAAATGTAACACGATGAAAATTTGTATTTGTGTTTTGTTAATTACCAAAACTCTTGTTAAGGAGGTGTTCTTTCGGTCACCTCTTGCTGCGTATCCACTATAGTTTAACTCGCTGGTCAAATATTGTTCGTCTCTCTTAAATTTGAACGGTAACTGCTATTTGTAAAATAATTTCAAGCTATATTACCTAAGCAGTTAAATGGGTAACATCTTATGGGTTGTTCGCCAGCTGGTGATCTTAGTGGATACTGGGGACGAAATCTACTATTCTTGATTTTGGAGGGGTTCGACTTTGATTTAGAATAGACTTTGGCGAGGACTCTCTAGAAAATCTTGGGATCTCCTCAACGATCTTTTGAGGTTTTAGGGGCTTTTGTTTCTACATTATTGATTGATAGTTTTTGGTGTTGCAAGACAATACTGCCTATTTCATATGCTTTTCTTATCTCCTAAACTGTGAATTCCAAATCTTCAATGTTTTTGGCACGTAATAGACTGTATAATTTTGGGTTGAGTCCTTGTTTGAACGCATTAAGTATTATTTTGTTAATAAAATTTCCCGTCGCCCGGAGCGTATCGTGCTTCCGCTGAAATTCTAATCTTATGCAAATATTCTCTAACGTTTTGTGTTTGTTCAAACATAACCAGCCCATCTTTCAATTTGTTCAATGAACTGGTATCAATGAATCTTTTTTGAAATGCTTTCTGGAGAACTTTTTTTGAATTTATTGTGGAGGTGGCTTCTGTGATTATCGCATCTTCGATTTGTTTTTAAATGTCTAAGTCTGACCTTTTAATCTTAAAAGTAGTATGTTTTTCAATACTATAAATCAATTTTTCTCATTGCGACTAATTGGGCTAAGTGGATATTGAATTTCAAATGCCCGCAAGGCAAACGAAACTTAAATAACAAAACATCCCTAAATGGAGACTTGGGCGAATACACACTCAACCCTATGTACTGAAAAGTTAATTATAGAAAATAATTTAATTCAAAATAAAACGAAATAGGAACCAATAAAAACAAGCCTAATCCCAAAAGAACTACAAGATTAGCTGAAGAGAAGACAAACACTGCGATAAAAAATTATTCCAATATATAATTAATACAGTTAGTGAAATGAATTAACCTTTTTAAGCCTGTAAAATGTTAGCTTTTGTTACACAGTCTTGACTGAATTTTCGTTAAGAAGTAATGATGCCAATGCTATTCTAAGAAACGGATTTTTAAGCAAGAACTCTAATTGTAAGTGTTTTTGTGTTATACTTTTTATTATTTTCTTTGCTGAAGACGGCCCTTAGATATAGGGCCGAAATATTCAAATAGGTTTTGTTCATTCGCTTTCTTGGGGAAAATAAATCCCCATTGTTCTCTCTTCTGTATTTGTATTATGGAAAGGCAGTGTTGTCTTCATCATTATTTACATCACGCTTTTGGGGAGCATTTTACCAGAGATATTTTTCATTTTATTAGTTTAGAGAAGAAACACGCGAACCAAAAGTCAACAAACGTTTCTAGAATGTTGCATAACGAATAAAATTATTCGTAGATCTTTAAGGCATAAATTTCCCTTAAACACTTTACGAGAGTCACAGTTCATACATAAATTACAGCTAAAAACGTTAAATCATATCATTAAGGACAAAAACACAGGAGACATGTAATTTCCTTAGAACGAAAATCTGTAAAAAATTCTCTCCTAGAAAATGTCAACTGATGATTTTTTGCAGATTGTTAGGATGGAAAGGAATTTATTCCACCATGATTTCCTAATATCAAAAAAGCGACTCACTTATAAGTTTGCAAGGTTGAATAATGAGTCAAATGGTCAACTCAGTCTACAATCTTAAGGCAAGTCCTGGTCCTACGATTGTATATATTTCATCTAAAAAACTTAGCTAAGTTGAAGAAAAAGTCGTAGAACAAGGGGCAAAATTTTAGGTTTTAACTAAACAGTCTCCAGTTGCGGACTTGGTAAGATCTTTAGAATCCTCTCTCCAGAAATTTAGCCTCTTGTTTCAAATCCAGACACAATTAGATCGTGTTTGATTAGCACTCTTTACAACACTTTATTAAAGCTTCCTAATTCTCCAAATAACGCAATGGAAAAATCGTATAACACAAAAGTTTTCAACAAACTCCGCAATGACTGCTTGATAATAATCACTATGCCGATAATAGCAACTCCTTATTAATTATGAATGAAACTGAGCATGATAGTAAAATTTAGTCACATTTAAATGATACAAACACTTATGTTAAATCAACCAAAGTCTTATGGATTACAAAAATTAAACAAACAAGGCATCCCTCTAAGACCCTTTGTAGGCAGTACAAAATTACCCGCTTAAACATTGGAAAAAGATGATCCATTGCATTTAAACCATTTCTTCACACCCGAAATTCTTACCTAAAAAATTCAGTTGATCTTGTAGAAAAATTGGGACAGATAGACATCCCTGAAAATTCCATAAGAAGCAGCTTTGACATAATTTCTATGTATACTAGAATTGATGTTTCTAAATTTCAGCAAATATTACAAAATAAACTGAAAAACAATTATCATCTTATCGAAGAGTCAGCAATAGGTCTAGACATTGATGTTCTCATGCATTAGGTTAAATTATGTGACAAATATTCCATGCTCTTCCATTTTTGAGATTTATATTACAAACAAAAAAGGGCCTTTCTATGGGAGCACCTCTATCAGGCCTACTTGCAAATATTTTGTCGAGCATCTCGAAAATTGGGCACTGGATTCGTATTTTCTTAATCACGTGTTTTGGGGACGCTTCATAAACGACGTAATTTTAGTTTGGAATTAGGGTGAGAATGAACTTAGAACAATAAAATTCTTACGATAGAAACCTTCAATTCACTCTAGAGACGGAAAGAGATGGAACAATAGTTTTTCTAGATGTATTGATAATACGTAGTGTGAATAAACTTGATTTTACGGTTTGTAGAAAACCCACGCATATAACAGATTCCTTCACCTCAAATCTAACCGACCTCCATGGAATAAAAGAGGCGTGGTAATATCGCTTGTGGATAGAGTATTTAATATCTTTTTAGAGCTTTATATCAAAAAAGAATTAAATTTTATTACAGACATACTTTTTGAAATATATTCTTTTAAACCCTTATATACCACACCAGTAAATGATTTGAATAGGCACGCAAGCACGATTCGCCTGCCTTATATTCCGAAAATTACGTAAAAACTAAAAAATGTTTGTTTTAGAACAATTTGCGTGTTGTCTTCGCAAGTAGTTAAAGTATAATGAATCTTCTCAATTCTGGTAAAGATAAAACCCCAGTTACTCGTCTAAGAGGCGTATATCAAATACCATGTAGTGAAAATTATTACATTGGTCGACTCCACCAAAATTTAGGAAAAAGATTACAGCAACCCACCGAAATTATTGAAAAATTATTAAAATCTAAAAATAGCTCGATAGCTTTCGATTCAGCTTTAAGAGATCATATTTTAGAACATACAAACCATTATTTTCTGTTTGATGAAATGATTCCAATTAGCAATAGCCCACAAATCCTACCAGCTGTCCACGATGCAATCGAAATCAAATGAAACTTGAATAACAATAAATCCCTAAATAGAGACCAGCGTGAATTCACCCTCAACCCTATTTACGCAAAATTAATCATAGATAATACTCTTAATTCAAAATAAAAGAGAAATAGGAGCCAATAAATATAAGCCTAATCCCAAAAGAACTACAAAATTAGCGTAGAGGAGGCAAACATCACAATAAGAAATTATTCCAATTTTTAATAAATACTGTTAGTGAAATGAATGAACTTTTTAGCTTGTAAAATGTTAGGTTTTATCACACAGTCTTGGCTGAACTTTTTGTTAAGAAGTAATGATGTCAAGGTTATTTTAAAAAACAGATTTTTAACCAAGAACTTTTATTGTAAGTGTTTTTCGTGTTATACTTGTATTATTTTCTTTGCTGAAGACGGCCCTTAGATATAGGCCCGAAATATCCAAATGGATTTTGCTCATTCCCTGTCTTGGGGGAAAAAAGTCCTCGTTATTCTCTCTTCTCTATTTGAAACACAGAAAAACATATGGTACTTCAATATACATTGTTCTCGTGATTGCCTCTTTTTCAGGCCGTACAAAATATTACAGGGGGGATTTTTGTAATCTGAATATTATGGGGGTTTAGTTAGTGAATGATTAATATATTGGTAGAATGTAGATAATATCGGGCATGTTCGACACTAAAATCATAAAAGAGATGGATGGGTATTATTTTGTTTCGTCTAAGGAATGAATTCCCTATAGAGCATTCCTAGAGGCCACGAGAATTACACCTGGTGTCTGGAGTCATAAGCAAAGACGATACCTTCACTTCAAATCTAACCATCCTCCACAGGTTAAAAGAGGCATGGTAATATCTCTTTTCGATAGAGTACTTAATATCTGTTCTGAGCCATATATTAAAAAGAATTAAATTTTATTACAGACATATTTTTTGGCCAGGGGTATCCAAACAATAATATTGTTTCGATACTTACATACAAAGTGGCTGATAAATGCTCTTGAACAGGCTATGTATTCAGAAAAAAACATACGCTTGCATTGAATGTGAAATCTTGACTGCTTAACAAAGCCTTCCCTTCTCTCGTATATATTGTTCTGTTATGAGTCGTTTGACCTCCCTATAAACAAGTACATCACGACTTCGCATTTTCACAATATCACGAATTCTTTAAAAAGATGTCTTCTCATGAATTTTATGGGACATACATTCGAATTTATTTGAAATAAATTCAACATGCTAATAGCTTATGCTTGCGAAATAAATCACAGACTTTGTGAGCCATGATATGGTCGATTCTTAAAAGCTAGTTTTTGTATTATACTCTATGTCTATGTAACGATGTATGTATGTATGTCTATGTCTATGTAACGAGCACTTCAAGAAAGGATGTTTCTTCACTATTTAGAAACCAGAAACCACTATTATTATCATTCTAGGATTACTACCATGTTGCTCTTACCAGCTTTTTGTTATTATTAGGGAATCATCTTTTTTAAATCTTTTAAAAATTTTGTATCTTTGTTCCTAAGGTTTCCTTGAGAATTGCCAAAACAATTAAAATATTAATGACTTCCAGCCTTAAATCATATACATTATTAACATCCTTTGAAAACACATGAATCCCTGTCTCAATCTTTGAAATTATTTCTTCCACCGGCACTTTTTTAGGATTTAGTCTGAATTCTATACGTTTTTAAAGGATTTTTTTTTGTTCTTCGGTTAACTCTTTTTTACTTCAATTAATCACACCTGGTTTTGTTAAATATTTAGGTTTATACGTTGATATATTGTGTTTTACATGTTCCCTTTCCAATTGCAAAACTTTTTGGTTTAACCTTTCCCTCGATAGCTTTATAACATGTTCAAAAGAATTTTTGAAAATTGATGTAATTGTTGAAAATCATACGCATTAAGTAAACCGCAAATGGTAGTTTTTGTAAAAATCTATATCATTTACAACTTGTGATCTCTGGAAAGTTTTATCTTTCAACACATGGTATAAATTTAGTATATTTACCTTTCTCGTGTGATTAGTCTCATTATATGTATTTAAAAAATACTTTAAACGAAATGATTTTGGAATTCTTTTACTTATTTTACTCTTTTGTAAAAACTTTTGTTGTTTAATTATGTTGGCATGTTTTTTGCTAAATTCAAAAATAATAAAATTGAACTGGTTTTTCGGCATCCGTAGGCCAGACGATAATAATTTCTTAGACCATATTGCTTTTCCATTTACGAAAAATTAAGCAAAGAGAAAACGAGTTTTAATTTGGACAAAGCAGTGAACAAAAAATAAAAAATAAAAACAATACAAACACTGTAAATAAAAAAATTAAATATTGTGAATATTTTGGCCTCATATCTGGGAGCATGTCTCAACGGAAAAAAATTATAAACGACAAAAAAGAAGAAAGAATGTTTCTTTAAAACATCACACACAAAAACACGACAACTAAAGACACGAAAATATAAACAAACAATAAATAAATAAGATTAACTCATATTATAAACAAAACGCTCAGCACTGATGGTAATAACTTAGGACCAAACCAAATGTTTATAAGGAATCCATGGGTCGCTCTCCTCTGCAACAATCAGTGTATAAATGGGAATCTACTAAAAGTGAAAATTATAAATTGAATGTATTTTTCAGTTGCTAGTTTAGCAGCTGTCTGTTGACTTCTCACAGCATTTACCTTACTTTGACTTTTGTTTGCATGGTTATCACTTGTTTTAGGAAAACTGTGTAAACTCGTTGGAAAACTCGTGAAGTTTCATGAAAAATTGTGAAAAACTCATTGAAGTTTTTACCTGGTCTTTAATTAAACTATTATAAATTGAATTTAAATTAAAATCCCCTTCATCTCTATTAATGCTAATACCCCCATAGATAATCTTTTTGTTGTTTATAATGTGAGTTGTTCTGATTTATTTATTGTTTTTTTTGTGTTTAGTTGTCGTGATTTGTTGGTTTGTTTGTTGTTTCTTTGTGTTATGTTTAAAAAACAAAATTCTTCTTTTTGTCGTTTGTAGTTTTTTTTATTCACTGAGAAACGCTCCCGGATGTGGGGCTGAAATATTAAGAATATTTTTTTGTTAAAG
Organism: Artemia franciscana; assembly: GCF_032884065.1. Lineage (NCBI taxonomy): Eukaryota > Metazoa > Arthropoda > Branchiopoda > Anostraca > Artemiidae > Artemia > Artemia franciscana. The sequence continues at coordinate 55,097,092 of NC_088867.1, forward strand.
TGTAGTTTTGTTTTTATATTATATTTTTTTTATCCCTGCTTTGTCGAAATTAAAACTCGTTTTCTCTTTGCTTAATTTTTCGTAAATGAAAAAGCAGGGTGGCCTAGGAAATTATTTATTCATGTCCAATCATTTCTATCCTCTCTATGACGATCAACAAATGATTTTTGGGCTAAACTCTCTCCCTGCATAAAATTTCAGGGTAGATATGACGTTGCTCTCATTGATTGTATTATCAAAGATACATATGGCGTTCATCAGCTGTCTCGAGTTATCAACAAAAAATTGCAAGTCGAAAAAATGGTGGTTTTAAATTCAACTATTCAACAGAAAAAAAAAATTTACATCACCAATCCAATTGAAAACGAAATAATTTTCCCCAGTGAGGATTTATGTGAGGTTCACGGTCTTGAAAATCGTATTATGAAAGCAAAATATTTCATTGGCAAGGATCATGCTATCTATGCAGACTATGCACGGTCTCCTCAGAGATTTCAAATGTAATTCAAATGTCCCCCTTTTACTTATTCGGTAGAGAAAAGGTGTGGAAAGCAATTTTTACCACTACAATAAAAGACATCTCCATTATGTTCCTGTAAACACTTCATTTTTGGAACTCTATAAGTTAACACGTAAACATGAAATCATAAATCTTTTAGCTATAACAAAGGGTTTGTGTGTTATAAAATGTCATTTTTGATCCATTGCTTAAGACGAGCAATACGGTATTGTGCCACCTAAATGTCGTAACTAGCAATATAAGAACTTTACGGCAGGCATAAATTTTAACTTTCAAAGTTGGAAGCTTGCTTGATACTATCAATATTTTTGTACATTCAATGAAAATAGCAGACTTATACAGCGCCATTGTCAAAAATCTCTAGCCCCCCCCCCTTTGGAATATGACAGATTTCTATAGAGGTAATGATGGATTGAGCAAATAACTAATGACTTGCAAAGCTCTTGCAAATCCTTATACTTTACAGCAGCATCAAGAGGCAGACGCTTTGGGTAATCTTTCTTGAGCTTCAGGTCAGACTCAGGGGTGTTTTCACTTCCCATTCTAATATGAAACGACTTGAAGTCCGATTCAAAATTATGTTTGAAGGCAACCAAATTGGGAGTCTTTGTAAACACAAACCTACTTTTTTTTGTTCCAAAGAACAGTGGTAAGGTCAGTTGCCTTTTTCTTGTTTCGTATCTGTTCCTCTCCAAGCTGGTGGAAGTCCGACTAATATTTGTGATCGTCAATAACACTAACAATGTATGGAAAAGGGTTGATTTGTGCTGAATGGCAAGTGGTCCACCATCCTTCGATATTAAACGATGGCACGTTCTAGGCAGCCCGTTGAGTGCAAGCGTGTATTGTATCCCCCTCTTAATTTCTATTCAATTTTCAGTTTGTTTATTTACAAAAAACAAATCACACACTGTAAACTAACTACATCCTAAGAGAGCACAGCCCGTAACCGGTGACAGTATTCATTCAATCATCAAGACAAGAAATATAAGGTAAGAAAAGAAAAGAAGAAGGGAAACGAAAAGAAAACAAACGTAAACTAATAAAACAAAACATAGAGAACTATCGCTACAAGAAATTAGGATCCAGTTCAATATTTTCTAGTAAGAACCTTTTAATCTTACTTTTTAACTTTGGTATGCTAATTGTATTTCTTAAAGTATTTGGCAAATAATTCCATATTTTCGATCCGGTAAATTGGATTGAAAAACCAGATGACGTGAGACGTCTCTTTTCTCTAACTAGTTGCGATGCATGTCAAGTATCATGTTGGTGAATTTCATCATTCCTTCAAAAAGCCGACATAAACGACTCAGGTGCGGTATTTGTGCTTACTTTATATAAAGTTTCGGCAGTCTTTTTTTCTAGAAGTTGAGCCACATTTAACATCTTAAGTTTTATTAAAAATGCCTTCACACTCTGACAAGGCTCAAGCTTGCAAATTGCACGTATAGCTTTATTCTGAAAAATTTGAACTTGCTTCCATTCCGACTTATAATTTGAAGCCCAAATGCTTGTTCCATATAAAAGATATGAGTGGAACAGATCGAAATATAGGATCAGTATTATTATATGGGGAAAAATAAATTTCAGTCTATGGAGAATACCAGCAGCTCTTGAAAGCTTTATACAAAGAAAATTAATGAGGATTGCCCAATCCAGCTTTTCATCAATTATTATACCTAAATGTTTAATATGGTCAACTCGTTCAATTTCTTTGTGGTCTGCCATATTTATCTTACTGTCGTAAACTGGGTCATTTCCATGTTTAAAAATGATATACTTCGCCTTTTTTGTATTAAGGGAAAGAAACCGCTCTTCAAAGAAATCAGTTGCTGCCTGGACGCAAACTTCAGCGTTTGTAATTAGTTGCTCACGATTTTTATGTGTTAGAAATAGTACTGTGTCGTCCGCAAAATTTATTATATATGCAAAGGGGATATCAGCCGAAAGTTCATTCACATAAAATAAAAAAAGCAATGGTCCAAGAACTGATCCCTGGGGCACCCCACAAGTTACATCAAATGAATCTGATAAGATAACATTAGCAAGTATTTTACAACGTCTGTTTTTTCAATATGACCGAATCCATTCAAGAACCGCCGACTTTATCCCATATCCTTCTAGTGTTTCAAGAAGGATGTCAAAATCAACCCAATCAATAGCTTTTGTTAAATCTAGAAAAATCGCCAGAAAATATAAACTATCATCTTGCGCTGCTTTTATATTCATTATAAGATCCGTAATTACGAGTTCAGTGGATCTGTTTTTCCAAAGCCCATATTGTTTATCAGACAGAATTTTATTAGCTTCAAAGTATTCATACATTTTTTTTTGCAGTAAGCTTTTCATATATTATCGAAAAAATTGGAAGTAAGTTGATTGGTCGATAGTTATCAATTACTGCTGGGTCTCCTCCTTTAAAAAGTGGGATTAATTTGGATTCTTTTAGTCTAGTAGAGAAAATACCTTCGTCAAGGCTTTTCTTTATAAGGACAGTAAGAGGCTCAATGATTGCTGGTTGTATTTTCTAGTCTTTTCATCTAGGACAAGCCAAGTTGACCTTGTCCCTTTAATTTCACAAATGCATTTTTTTTACTTCATCAAATGTAACTGATGGAAATTTTTGCATAACCGCCAATGTCTCTTGTTTTTTTAGTTTTGGAGGTGTTACCTTTGTCATTAGTTTTCTTTTTGATTTTGCATTCGACAGTTTATCTTTTATTTTTCGTCTCATTTCTTCTGGTGATTTTACTGATTCTTTTTCACTAACTAGCTCTTTTATATGATGTATTTTTTCCGATTTATTTGGATCAATCAATCAATCAATCAATTTATTAATACTAAAGAAAACTATTACAAAAGTAAATCAATTAATAGGCCCAAGAAGCTATGCTTGTAATGGGCCACAGAGCACAAAAAAAAAAAAAAAAAACACTTATAAAATATATACAAAAAAAAAAAAAAAAAAAAAAAAAAAAAAAAAAAAAAAAAAAAAAAAAAACAAACAAACAAACAAACACTGGAACAAGACAAGATTTTAAAAGAAGAGAAGTGACATACAAATTGGGATAGAATTAAAAGAGAGACAAAAATTATTTAACTGGAAAGACCCGACGAAATAATGCATTTGCAGAAAGAAAAAGAGGGACATCCAAAGGGATGGAGTTCCATAATAGAATTGACTGATATACAGGAGACCTCTGAGCTGCTGTAGAGGATCGTTTTGGTAAAGTAAATCGTCGAGAAGAATTACGCAAAGAAGAAAAGTACCTACCTGAGCCTGTCCTTGAGAAAAATTGCTGCAGGGTTGGTGGAAGAGTACCTAGAAAAGCAGAATGCGCTAAATAAAGAGTATTTTTACCTATAATATGATCCAGCGGAGCTATTCCAGTATCATTATAAAGATCAGAGGAAGGGTAAAGCCGAGGGAGAAGAAAAGTAGCCTTCACTGCCCTATTTTGGGCTCTTTGAAGTGAGCAGAGAAGAGATTTATTAGTATTGCCCCAGACAGAGCAGCAATAAGAAAGGTAAGGATGAATAAAAGCATGATAAAGAGAAACCATAATATCAGGAGGAAGAAATGAATTAATCCGGTGCAACATTGAAGACTGGCGGAGTATTAAGGAACGGGTGTGAGTTATATGCGGTTTAAAAGAAAGAAAACAGTCAAGATACACACCAAGAAGTTTTACCATAGTAGCTTGTGGTATAATATCATTCCCAAAAGTCAGGGTGATTGGCTCCCGTACGTCTCTCATGCGGTAAGGGGTCCTAAAGTTGACAATGGCACTCTTTCGGCTGTTAAGAGCCATACCATTTGACCAGCACCAATCCTTTACTTTATCAAGGAGACCTTGAGCTATAGAAGTGGCAGATGGCAGGTCCACCGCAGCAATGAAAAAATTACTGTCATCAGCAAAAAGAACAGGGTGAATATCGGGATGAATACCATCAACAAGATCATTAATGTAGATTAGAAACAAAAGTGGTCCAAGCACAGAGCCTTGTGGGACACCTTTCAATACAGGCAAAGTAGTGGAAGAAGTACGGTTAACCAAAACATACTGAGATCTATCTGAGAGGTAGGACCTAAACCAATCTAGTGGGACTCCATGCACACCAAATAAGGATAGTTTAGACAGAAGAACATTGTGGTCGACCATATCAAAGGCCTTTGAAAAGTCAAGAAATAGACCCAAAACACACAAGCCCTTGTCCAGATTAACACGCACAAACTCTGTAGCATCAGTAAGTGCATGTAAGGTAGAGAATGAGGGACGAAAACCATACTGATGGTTAGTGATGAGAGAATTTCCATCAGTCGAATTAGTACTAAATACAAATGAAGAGAGTCGACGATACACTACTTTTTCAACAACCTTTGAGATGACGGGAAGAAGAGAAATAGGTCTGTTGTTTGAAATTAGAGACGAATCACCTTTTTTATGCAAAGGTAGAACAGTAGCAACTTTAAATGAATGAGGGACCGAATTTATATTTGTCAAGTTTTCCCGGGTTCCCATCCGCATTTTAAAATTATTTTGAAAATATATTTCATTTGCATTTCTTTTTAGCTGATTTCACTTATTTCTATATTCTTTAAACCGGTGAAAATTCTCTTCAGACGGACTATTTAAATATTGTTTATAAAGAGTTTTGTGGTTATTAATAGGAACGAGAAGTCCCGGTGTCATCCATGTTTTTCTATGCAAATGGTTACGCTGTGGCAATTACAACACAGGACAGTGGCAATTATAACTGCTAGTAATTAAATCAATAAATGCCGAATACGCTGAATCTGAATCAACGTGGGCTTGAAAAAATTCTTCCCACTGAATACAATTTAAGCTTAATACCTTCGGTTTGGGACGGGGGTCAGTGGCGTGACTCTGTAAGCTTAGCTAGAGTCGACCCAGCTCTAAATGGGTACCTGGAGAAGTCTGGGGAAGGTAAACAGGAAGGGTGTGCGATAGCACAGGATGGCTGGCCCTCAGCCCCCCATTGCACTTCCTGGCTGAAGGGCCAAGAAACGGAGATCAGCACCGCCGGTACGGACTGTAAAGTCTAACGCCGTATCCTTTACCTTTACCATCTTGACAATTAAGCCTGTATATCGGTTCTGGCTTTATCTTACTTGTACCTATCACTACATCAGTGAAAGTAGCCAAATCATCTTATGTTTGAAATAATAGGACTTCTACGAACTTTCTAACAATATTTTGGTGAGATACAAATATATTATCAATCAGAGTCACGGACGTTAGGGTTACCCTTGTGGGTATTCGGACTATAGGCAGGTAACCATGTGACATACAGTTTTGTAGAAATAACAGATTTTTGTTATTTTTAAAGATAGTAGATCCATATTAAAATCCCCAAGCATTATTACCGGGTACTGATGACACTTCAACTTTCACAAAAGCTTTTCTAGTTCATCCATAAATATTTCCTTATCACCTGACAGGCTATGTTATACCAACACCATTAGAATTTCCTGATGATATAATTTAAACTTGAGACAGAATGACTCAAATATTCCTTCAACACGAACATTAAAATCAGGTTATGGCGAATAATCAAGTCCTTGTCGTACATAATACGCTAGGCCACCTTTCCTTGGCTTTTCACGGTTTAATACTTCTAACGAGAAACCCGTAATATCAAGTATTTTCTTATCTATACTCTCTGTAAGGAACGTTTCTGTCAGCGCTAGAACATCAATTTGATTATTTCTACAAACAACTTCAGATATTTCATCATATGCTGTCTCTAATGACTGACAATTTAAGTGACCAGCCCTTAAGTCTGACTTATTTAACTTTTTCGAGCATTCAGTTACATATCTGCATGATATAATATCTACCAATAATTCACTCTGTCCTTTGTCATCTTCACCTAGCGTTGTGTTTATCAGACAATCCAGGCATAGGGGATTTTTTTCAGACTATTCTCTCGATTCATCTGTATAACACAGTAAATGAACTAATTAATTAATCACTGATCCATTGCAATTAGTCCCTGTCTTGTTACAATACTGGATAAGAAGGATCGGGCAATGAAATTATGTCATCGACATTCGTAATTCGCTTTGTAGATGACCTGATTTTGGCCATGATTTTTCCGTCTACTGTCTAAACATTCCGATTTCCAACTTGGTTTTTAGTAGCATTCAGTAGATCTAGCCTCGCTTTAGTCAAAGAGTCAGAGACCTGTTCCTTTTAATTTTTTTCTTTCACCCAGCACTATTTTTGCCAACAAAACCGTTCTGAAGCTCACCTCAAAAGATGCTTGTCTCTCCTCTGTCTCGTTGCCAATCTTTCGAACATCACTTATTTCGGCTATGCTGTGGCCACTAATTTCCAGCTTTTTTCCTAATGCTCAACAGATTTGATCCCACAGTTTGTGAGGTGGAAACCTCTTTCACGCCATGTATGACCAGCTTTGTTGCCTTTGCTTCCTGTTTCAAAGCGTTAATCTCACACCATAACGAATTGACTGACTTTTCATAGGTCGAGATCATTTTTTTCAATTCGCAGTAGTGACTTATAGTACAGTTCAAACTTTATGTCGCGTTCTATCTTCAAACTGTCGTGGACAGCTTGAGTGATTTTTTCAATCTGAGAAGTCGTAATTACTGGCATACTGTCCTTTAGTTTTTCTACTTATTTTGTGATTTCAGTAGAAACCGTTGTGCTAGTATTGGCTTGATCGGACGCTATCTTGAGGACTATTTGATCAAACGATTCTCGAAGCGAAGTTGTGTTACTCGAGACATTTCCAAAAAGATCCAGATTTTGAAGCATTTCTTTTAGTGCTTTTGCCACTGTTTGCCTTTTGTTGGTTTTGGCCACTTCATAACCAGCATCGTATTCCTTTAGGGACCCAGCAGTAACAATTGCAAGTTCGTTTTTACCTCCGTAGCAGAGCACTTGGTACTTAATTTGACTGTCCTTAATTGGTATAACTCTTAGTATCTTTACGGGCCAGCTTTTGTAGTGGGCAAATCTGCAAAATACTATTTCACCGATTGCGAACATCCTTTCCATCAGTGTGTGGAGACAAAAAACTATCACTGACTATATCTCAATACTCAAGTTTGATTATAGTCCAAAAACACGGTAAATAACTTATCTTTTCGAGGTCTTTAATTAATTCAATATATAATCCTTTTTCCACCACTGGTTCAGATTCAGTCTCTAATTAATTCAGAAATAATCCTTTTTTCGCCACTCGTTAGAACTGAAATTAATTCTTTTCACATAGAAAATAAGTCTTAACAGGTCGAAGACTAAATACCTCTTGATGCGTATGCCCGAATTCTAATGAAAATATGGTTTATTTCCTGGACATTTTGCAGTATCATTATCGAAAATAGATAAATAGCGACCATGAACTGGCTCCTAACCTGTCTCCTACAACAGTCGTTCAAAAATTAGAACTTTCTCACATCACCATTTGGTTTCATTAGGTTTAACAGAATTGTAAAAGGTTCATTTGAACCCCTTTTGCCATAGGTCTGGTCCCACAAATTGTACCTTCGCTGTTGAGATCATACACAGTTAGATTGTAGATGACCATTTTGTGCTTATAGAAAATTGGTCAAGCCTCAGACTTTCGTGTCTCCTGCAGTCTCTGCAAGTCAACATTGGAAAGCTCTGCGGAAAGGGGGTGCCGGCTGTCTCCAATCACTTTTCAAATAGTATCTATTCATTGCTTTAATTTAGTCCATCACTCTCAGCCAATTTCATCCCAACGATGAAATATAAGCTCCTTGGATTCAAAGGGAATAGTCTTTGGCATCAACTCATGGCTAATTGTAGAAAAAGCCAAGACAGATAGTTCAATTGAGTTTGAGGCAATTTTCGGCATTAATAACTATCTGTCTTGGCTTTTCCTAAAATTAGCCATGTCTTGATGCCCACAAGTATTCCATTTTAATTCCGATTTAATAGAATTTAAAACGAATTAAGATAATTAAAAATGAATAAAAGTTGAATTAAAATGGAATAATTATGGGCATCTAGTCATGGGTAATTTTAGAAAAAGCAAAGACAGATATTTATCAATGCCAGAATTGCCTCTCACTCAAAGCGTTTTTAACACTGATTTTTTTTTTCCTTTGTTTCATTTTGCAATTCTTTTGTCATTCTTGCCCTTAAAATATATGCATCATAATTTGCTTTTTCACCTTCTTTTTCTGCAGGGAGAAGAACGTTCCACCTAGTGCAAACTGGACACTGATCTCATTTGGGAATATGAAAAGATCAGTTCATTGTTTTGAACACTTTAATGTACACCCTTTTTGATGATGGTCTTCTTCTTTTTTTGATGAAACATTTTTCAAGATACAATATGTACAGCTTAGATAAGTTAGGCGGTGCATCCAGATATAGCCTGGTTGAATTTGCTCAGGAAAACCTACAATGTGCTTTCTGATAAAAAATTTTTTTCGTTAGGTACTGTTTTTTGAAGTTCTGGGGGATTTTCTCAGCTCTCTTATCTGAAGAAGCAGTGCCTGCCCCAGAGGTACTCATAACTCAGTTTCTAAGAAACTTTTCTCCAAGCCTTAAGGTATCCAGAAAAACGGTTTTATACACCCTTTTTTCAGCTTTGACTGTTCGATAATAAATGAATGTATTTTTTCGCCTATTTGTCTCTCCCCTTATTCTCTTAGTTGAGCGTTTTACAACATGCTGCTATATGAACTGTTTCTGTGCTTGCATATTCCCATGTAGTCTTCCAAGCTAACAATAATCACTGAAAGATTTCTGAATTTCTTCTTCGCTTAACAAAAAAATCTGCATTTGCAGGTAATTTTCTTCCATTTATTTTTTCTATGACGATTACTCTTCCCCTGCAGCCCTATTCCTCTTCCTTGTATGGCTAGTTTCTTTCAAAGTGGATGAAATAAACATTACTTCCACCCCTTGTTCTTCCGCGTTAAAAACTAAGTGAGAGCTACCATGACTTGAAGATGCATTTTCTGTTACAAGTACTGCAGTGGATATACTGACACTTTTTGTGGTAGTCTTCACTTCTCTCTCATTTTCCACTCATCCACAAGGAACATTCTGGTCTCTATCAGATCTTTTTATCGTTTCTTCTTGACTAGAATCATAGCTTTCAGGCTAAGACTCGAACTCAGGACGCCAATGATTATCACCATCACTGCCACCAGACAGGTCTTTATCTGATATGTCGTCGAGTTGGTATTAACTGTCTTTGGTTGATAACACTCGGTGATTCTTGGAAAATCCCTGAAAAGACAAATTTAGGTCAATTTAAAAGGACAAGTGGAAAATTTACTACTTTGTTTCCACTCACTTAATATAAATTAAGGGAGAGTCTCTATGTTTCGAAAACTGGGTTGACTTATGTTCATAATGAAGTAAGTGGGTGACAGGCTCTACTTCATTTGTTCTTTGATGTAAGTACCGTACAAGCCAGCCCAGTTTTCTGAATATTGACTCAAACTACTGACAGGAGATCTCCGTTACTACCATAGACCTTGTTAAGCAAGCGATAAAGTTCCAGTTTGGAACAATAAGCAAGCAAGGGTAAAATTGAAGGAATTTTCTCACAACCTATAGAGGTTTTGTTAAGCTAACTAACACGCATTCTAGAAGATTTGTAGGAACTCCTGATGTTGCATTGGCACATTTTTTCTGGATGAAACGCAAAATTTTTGGACGAAACAGATGTCACCACTCAGGTATTATCTGGTGTTACCCAACCTTTTCTTGTTGGAAGCTGAATTTGCATTGTTAAGTTATTCAAGATAACAAAAACTGTATCACCTCTTACTTTGAATTTCTTTCTACTAGCCCCGAATGTTTGAAAAAAAAACTCCTTTTCAAGCATAATATTGTTGATTGTGAAGGAAGGTCGAAACTAACTAACAGACGTAACTGACACGATCTGATCAAACTGATTGACCTAAAGGACGTATCTACCACTTTTAACCTTCAGGTAGGACAGCTTTCACATATGTCTTTTCAATATTCTTAGTTGGGACCTATCACTTTCATATTTACGTATTCTGGCCGCAAAATATGAAAAGGAAAGGAAAACAGAAAAGAAGCTGCTGCTATCTTGTTTTTTAAACAAAAATGTCAATTACAACCTTTAGGTGGCTCAACGTCGTATAGAAGAATTCCATTTGTCTGTCCTGACATTGCTGCTGGTCTGATTTTCCGCTAAATAGGTCATGGACTATTACAAGGGGCGTTCTACAATGTCTGGATTCGGTTTTGGTAGTTGGTTTACTAGAATATTTCGTTCTTAACTGGCCCACGCCAGAAAATATATTGTACTGGTTGCAGAAAATTTTGCTTCCTGAACACTAAAGGTCATGAACTCGGGTAAAAATATTGCTGAGAGTCTTATTTTAGATCGTCAGATCTAATGGTGAACAGTTAGAATCTCAGAAAAATGAGAAGGGGCTAAAAAGGGTGCGAGGTCGTCATCCATTCATCGATCTCTACCCAGTTGGGAAGCGAAAGACATCAACAAAAACAACTTTGAAAGTATCAAGAAAAAAAGAAGAGCAAGAAGAAGAAGAAAAAGATTGTTAGATCAAAGAAAGATTTCTCTCTTAAGATGACCTATCTCCCCCAAACAGAATCACACCAATAAATTACGTGATCATTGAATCTATTGAATGCTGAAAATTTTGATGTCAGTGTCAATTATGGTTACTATGAGAAATTTCAGCCTCAACAACCCCTGTCGAAAAATATACTCTTTCAAGTATTTTCCGTTTAAGATTGTTTCTCTGATTTGTCATCCAATTTTAATAATTTAAATGTTTTAGCAAAGAAAAAGTGCGTTAGCAAGATCTAGCAATAATTTACCAAATTTTGCAAGATAACTACAGTTTTTGTAAATTACTCCAAAGTCATACCACAAATATAGAGGACAGGCAATTGGCTGTGAATATAGACCGAATGTTGATACTGAAGGTGAGTTAACTGCTGCAGTGACCAAAGAATATCATTTAGTTGGAAAATTAAAACATGACATATTTAATGTATCTCAATGGTTGCTTCCCAACTTTAAGATTGACATGAAATGACAGCTAGCTCTCGGTAGTGTCATTTTGAGAGAAATGCTTGCTAAAGCATCTTATGCCAATTTCAAACCCTCTTCAGCAACATTTCATATTCGAAAACAATAGGTTATAAACTCAATTACATTGGCAGTGGAAAAACTGAGAACTAATGCTAATAATGTCAAACTTTTTGCTCTCTATACAATCACCAATCAGCGTCATATTGTCACTGGCTCTCATATTTGTACTGATTTGTCAATTATCAATCGAAAAATCCCCTCAAAACTCACCTTGGTCTTTTTGAAAAGTGCTAGAGCCGTTGGATCCTGGACTGCATCCCTCCAGCTCCAGATTTTATAATTCTATTGGAAAAATCACTTCTTTTTAGTAAAATTATATGCATAACACCCCTTAAAACACGATTAAAATATTGACACAATCCTAATAATCGTGATAATGGTAAATGCATTTACGGAAAATAGAGCAAAGCCAGTTTCACAATCTTCCATTTGCCGTATCCCTTGCCTTGGTCTTCTGACCTCCTGATTTATCAGCCACAAGCTCTTTTATGGTTTGATATATATGGTATCCTAAAAAGCTCTATTTGAGAACATTAGTGGATGAGGTGGTGTTAATTGTCACAAATTTAACTTTAAATATGAAAAACAAGATGAAATTAGCAATTTGAAAAAGCATCTCTGTTTCATACATCATTATAGAGAGCTGTTACTCTGAACTTTTGCCAATATTTTGAAGCGCCAGCCTAAAAAATTTTCCCTCTCCAATAGGCATAGACTTTTCTAAATCCTTGATTTACAGAAGTGAAACTTAGAAAATAGATATAGGCTTTCCGTTCAAATGAGGATCAATCAATGTGTTTTAAGCCTCCTACCATCGCTCAATCCTAATTTAGAAGGTCTTGAAGATTTGAAAATTTATTTCTTAGTTTTAAGAAAAAAGCCATGACAGGGCTAAAAATTCTGCTGAAATAGTTAAAACCCAGAATTAAGGAGGGCTATAACGTTTTGTAATAATTTAGATAAATCTATGCAAGATTATAAGCCCCAACAATAATGAAAGAGCAGTGATTATAGCGTTGCACACCTTCCCAGGTCGCAGTTAGACCCTGGATTTGCTCCTAATAGTTTTATTCAGCTCTCCCTCACCTAATTTAAAAATATAAGTCCCTCAGCTATAAACTTATCCACTGCCACTGCCATATTGGGTTGCATATTTGTGAGAACAATGAAAAAAATTAACTTACTGGCCTCTAGTAAATGAATTCATCATTTTCCTTGGCAGGAGCTGTTTATTGCAATTGAAAATGCCTTTTAGAATACATGGTTGTGGTTAAGAAAGATCAACATCGCAAACCTGCTCATAGTTCCTGGCAGCTGACTCGTCACTATCCTGGCAAGTCGAGTCACAATCCTCATAAATCCTTGCATATTAATCTTGACTCTTACCATATTGTGAGCCAAATACTTATAACTCATAACCCTATGGCCAAATGCTTGTATGGGCAAATACTATAAAGATTACAAAGCATTCTATAACTAATTCTAACACAAGCTCTTAAAGATTTAATAGTTTCTTTATTTCAGAATCACTATGCATATATTACTACTACTACTAGTAATACTATTACAGCTGTTACCATTAATATTATTAATGTTTATAGTATTAAGATGAATTCCACTAATTCCATTGTATTTCCCAGGAAATAGAATTTAATTCCCAGTATATAGAAAAAATATAAATGACTCTTGGTAGCCTTTTTCTTGAAAAATGTTTGACGCATAAAAAATGAGAAATTTGAAACAATAAAATGTAATATAAATATAAAATAACTTAATAAATTAAATGGCTGGTTTGAAAAATTCTGGATTTTTTTATTTTATTCTCAAAGTGTTCCATTAATGTTTTTACATTTTTGGACTCTTTTAGGGCATAGATAACTGCACCAAAGTAGAAAATTGTTCATCTTTTTTTATAACTGTTTCCAGAATTTTGTCAACAACTTTCTTCTAATCAGTGTTCAGTTACTCGTTGTCAGTTTTTATTCTATGTTCCATGTCAAGTTTTATTCTACATTCCGTGAAAGATCCAATATCTTTCTATTTGCATTTATCAAATCATCCATAGCATCAGTCCATAGTAAATAACACTGCCTTTCCATCACAACAACCAAAAACGAGAAGAACAATAGGGAATTTTTTAAGACAGTGGGAAACAAAATAGAATAGATATTTCGGCGCTGTGCGCAAGGGCCGTCCTCAGCTACACAAATAAGAAAAAACAACTTACAAGAGGATAAAATAATAAAACTAAAATGAACAGTTTTTCAAAACAGTCCCAGCATCCTTACCTGAACGAAGTTCAACCAGGACTGATGAAATAAGTTGTTTTGAAACGAGGCAATTCATTGAAACTAAAGAAAATGATTTAAAAACACGTTTTTAATGCCAGCCTAGCTTTTTTCGCTGCTGATCTTATAGGTCTATTTGTGACAGGTTATGTGTTAATATCTGTTGATTTTTTATAATATTTTGTTAGGTAATTTTTAATTAAATTTATGTATAGAGCATTTGGTGAATATTCTCCTAAATCCCCATTTAAGGAAATATTATTATTAATCTTAAGTCTGATTTCAATTGCTTCTCGAACTACTTGCTTTATGCCTAGATAATTGCTAATAATGGCGGATTCTTATAAAAGTATTTTGTGGCTAGGATTTTCGAAAACATGGCTGCTTAAAGCAGAATCAAAAGAAACAGAAGTAATATTAGGATTCAGAGCTTTAGTGATATCATTTTTATGTTGTTGTAGGCGTTTCTCGAAATTCTGGTGAGCAGTCAATAGCTCTTCTCTGAGCTACATATTTTGAGTTGTCATCTTTATTGTTTGGAATGTCCTCTTCCATGTTTTCAGTGTTGTGAATTTCTTTCACCCGTCCTCGAATTCTTTTATTACACACTCTTCGTCACTTTTTGCTTTAGCAACAAATTTCTCATGGTAAGTAACCGTATCTGGATTGCTTGCACTGTCAACACAGTACGTCTCATAATACCTCATCCAACTGTTCAGTATATCTTTTTCATTTCGCCATGGTTTCTACATCTTTAAAAGCATTCCATAATAAATCTTATTTTTCTCGTCCGACTCGAGTGTCTTTATTTTCTTACGCCGAATGATGTATGGTTTAACATTTCTTTTTCTTAGATAAAAACAGCCGTTATTCAAGAGCTTGTTCTTGTCAGCACCCTTGCGTTCTCGCTCATACCAAGAAAGCGGGTGGGCAACTTACAGGTCACAGCTTTCCGTATCCTCTTTTCTCAGCTCTTCGAACTCTTTATTTTTCGTTAATGTCCTCTTACCTTCACTAATTTTTCAAGGTCAACATGTCTAGAATGCCTGAAACATTGTACAGCTTTGTGACTAGAAGCTCGTTTGAAGCTCCAAATCGACAAGCTTTGACAAAATTCAACAACTAGGACCTATTTCTTTGACCAAGACTCTTGCGCACACTGTTCACTTCCTCCCACATATCATCAACTTCGGCACTTGCCGTCTTTGTCATGTAATCGGTGATGTAATATGGCAATTTTGAATATACTGAAAATGAATATTTGCTTGATTAGCAGTAAACAATGTGGGATTGTTGTCATTTATGTTTTTGCTCATCATCTCTTTGAAGCAGCTCATGTATACTTTTTAGTCGCTTTTCAGTTTGTTCCACGAGTCAAGCAGTCAATGACGTAATGGAGTTCTGGCTGCTCCTTTGTGGAACGACGAAAGTCAAATCTAAAATATGTTTCTTTGTATTTGGACAGGCGCGGAAATCGCCACGATCCGACGCATAAGCCGTGTAATGGGCGTTATGAAGCTTATTACACACCCATTAGGACAATGCTTCACATTTTGGTTCACAAAAAAAGTTAAATAGGCCGAGGGACCCAATGTGGCAGCAGTTGCTGAGCTATTTGCAGAGAAAATTCGATTACCAGGCATAATAGGTGCACATTGATGGTAGCTATATCAAAGTCGAACCACCCAAAAAATGACCAACAATCATGCTTGAACAGAACATTATTCCATTCAATAGTTCTGCTTACGATATCCCTATCTAACAAATTATTTTCATAAGTGTCAATTGGTATGCCAGGTTTTATGCATGATAGTAGATGCCTAAAATGATCAAGTTTATGGAGAGATGTACAATGGAAAAAAAAAATTACTACTTTCCTTCTTCTGATTATCACATAAAAAGAAACTAAGCATTTCCCTGTCTTGATTGGTCGATATCTGTGTTTAAGCTGGAATCATCACATCTTCCCAGTTACGAACGATATACAAATTTACTTCCCCTACTAGTTTAAGCAGTCCCGAAAAACAATATGGGAGATCTCCCTGGAAGTATTGATATGCCAACGAAGATAGAGATAAAAAATAAATATATTTAATTTTGAGGAGGTCAAGAGGAGTGTTTGTAGCCGACTGGAGAATTCTTACCGCTTTTTCATAAAGATTGTGAATAGGTGCAAGTACCGAGGGAAATGTGGACATCCACACAGGCCAACAGTAACATAGATTAGGGTAAATCAGAGAAAAGTATAAAAGACAGAGGATAGGGAAAGGGAATAAACGCTTTAATTTTCGGATGATACCAATTCCACGGAAATTTTCACTCTTTTTATTTGAACATGCCACTTAAATGATAAATTTTCATCCAAAAGAACTCCCAGGAATCGCACATATCGATCCGGGGGACGATTTATGGAGCCTCTTGGTGTATGAAGCTCAGTAATTGTGGGGCAGCTCACACCTTTACGAGAAAAAATAAGAAGGTAGGAATTTTTTACATTTAAAGTTAGTTGATTTATGTCAAACCAAAAGAGTATTTTCTCAGTCATTGCTTGAAGCTTTAGAATAAGGGATGATTCATCTGGAGCTGCAGCACCTAAAGTAGTGTCATCTGCAAATGCTATTAATTCTTCTTGACTATCAGGTGTGAACACCAACGTACTCTGAGAGTAAGATTTGTGACACAATCCACAGCAAACATTGTTAATTGGGGTGTTTAAAAGTCGGTAGAGATCGTTCATATATATGAGGAAGAGGGTAGGCCCAAGAATAGAACATTGGGGTACTCCGTATTCAATTGGAACTTTTTCGTCTGTAACTTCTGTGGCGATAGATCTACACCAAAATAACAAAGTTTACCAATGAGAATCTTATGTGTTAGGCTGTCAAAAGCTTTCTTTACATCAAGAAAAATGGCTGCAGGAATAAGATTAGAATCTAAAGATCGTCGTACAAATTGAAGAAGTCTATTACAAGCATGTTCTGTAGAATACTTAGCGCGAAACCCAAACTGATGCTGATGGAAAAAAAATTTAGCTTCAAAAAATTTCACCAGACGTTTGAGCATTGCTCTTTCAAATATCTTAGAGAACACTGACAGAAGAGAGATCGGCCTGTAGTTCCCAGGATCCTTTCTGTCACCTCCTTTAAATAGAGCTATAAAACGTGCAAGTTTAAGACGTTGGGGAAATACTTTTAGTTCAAATGACCTATTAATCAAATGGTAAATTGGGATGATAATCGATGGAAGAATATGTTTAATTACTTTAGCAGAAATTTGGTCCAAACCAGCTGAAGAATTCTTTAAGGACAGAACAATATTTCTAGTTTCCTGCACCGTAACTACCCTAAGAACCATGGATTTCAAGCACGAGGGACCTAAGAACTGCTTCCAAGACTGTGACACAGAGGAATAAGAAACGCTATTAGCAGTTTTTTTCCCTATCTCCGCGAAGAATTTAATCATATGATGTCGAATTTGGCCTTTTTCTGTTACAAGTTGATCGTCTACAATGAGAGACGTAGGGAGACCTTCTGGTTTCATGGATGGCCGACTAAGTTCCTTAATCACGTCCCACGTCTTTTTTATATTTTTACCGCAATCAACAAATCTGGTTTCTTTAAATTGCGTGTCACAGTTGTTTTAAAATTTGTCAAATACTTAGAATTAGCTTGCTTTAAGCCATTTTACTGCTCTCTACACTTTTCAGCAGCTGCCTTTTGTGATATAGGCAATTTGAAGCCATTTTCCATCAAATTACCCAATCTACACGAAATGAAGTATTTTTTATTCTATTGCTTACCATGATGACGAATCTTAAAATAAATTTCTTGGCTCCTCGGGAATTGTGTTATAATCTTGGATAGCAAGCAAATTGACATTGGGTGTCACAAGAAGCTGGAACAAGTATCCTGAAATGGTATCTTGCATACCATCTAATGTTTGGTCATCATTAAACAATATTTTTGGACAAATCTGAATAGTCAATTTCTAAATTAAATGAGGTCATATTTATTTGTAAAATAGATTTTCACTAATATATGGTTATCAACGGATTTTATAAATTTGAATTTTAACGAAAAAAAAGTCAGTTTATTTCTGAAAACTGGCGGGCAAGCAAATTATGTATTTAATAATTTCTTTTCTACCTCTAATACTATAAATGATATTTGGAAAAATATGCGAAAAAACCTATATATGATAAAATATGAATTGCTGTATAAAAGAAAAATTTTCCCAAACAATGCTTGATGATCTTAAAAATCATTTTTTCAAGCCTCAGCGATGGTTGATCGTCTCAAAAAGATATGAGTCCAATTAAAGATGCCTATATTTTTTTGTTTTTGTGAGATTCAGTATAAAATTTTGCAGTAAGGGCAATATGCTACCTTGAAAAATAATTTTCAAATCTCAGCATCGGTTGATCGTCTCAAAAAACATAGGAGTTCAATTAAAGGCTTCTCTTTTATTTATTTTTTTTTTTCGCTAGATTTACCATTAAATTACGCTATACGAACGATCTACCTTTATCATCATAATCATGGAAATGAATGCTTATATAAATTCTTCTTTTGGAAGGAACTTATTGTCAACCATATCCCACCTTCATGGGCCCCAATGTTTCTGAACAAACTTTTTGCCCCTTCTATTGGAGATACCAATATATATGATCACTTTACATCAAATAGAGGAATGCAGTTTCAATGTAATGTTGACTTTTAGCATTTTTGTTAAATATCTATAATAATATATTTATTATTTTTTATTTATTATTTTGCTCCTGCACTTCTTCTCACTTCTTACATCTCATTAAACGTCTCATTTAAAGATGAAATTGATAAATCCCACTAATGCACCACAATTCAATTTTGCCATCACTTGTTATTGATGTGATACCACCGTATATAGTTTCGTATCTAATCATAAATAAAAAACAAATAAAACATTGTTAAACGTTAATAGGACATTGAAAATAAAACACTTTGTCAATATTGTGTGCAATAGAGATTTTAGACTTGAAATTAACTTGGAATATCCATTTTGAAAGTAAATTAAAATCAAAATCTGCCAGACATTATTGAACAAAATTGTTATTTGCCTCCAAATCCTTTACCCTAAGAAATTTATATAAAGCTGCTCTAAAGAACTTCTCTAGAGGATTTTCTACCTAAAAAAAATAATCATTTTTTAACCCTCAGCGTCAATTGACCGTCTCAAAAACATGAAAGTCCAATTAAAGACATTTCTTTTATTATTATTGCGAGATTTAACTTTTCATGTCTCAACGTCGGCTGACCAGCTCAAAAACATAAGTCCAATAAAAGACTTGCCGTTCATTTTTTATCAGGAGATGCCAAACTACCACACACCGACTACCTGTAGCCAACATACAGCTGCACCAGGGTACCAACAGCAAAACTACCACATCCTGACTACCAGCAACCATTCTACAAATCTCCTAGGAGTAGTGTCGGGGGGTGATACTATGGAGGGAATATCTTTATTTGGGAAATAAAGCTTCCCTATACTACAGAGGGAATATCCTTATCGTGGAACTAAAGCTTGTCTATACTACAGACTACACTTGAGGCCTGTCATATTTAAATGTCAGATAAAGTGTCTTTGTATTTGAATTCAGGTTGTAGTATTTAAAATAAGCTGGTGGAATGGATTTTGGAAACTGGTTCAATTACAAAATTTTTCTGTCATCAGTTAATAAACCTTTTTTCGGGGAAACAATACGATGAATACTGTCACACACATAGCCTTATTTCAGCTTCCGATGATAAGAACATACATAATGAGTTTTCAAAATAACATTTTATTTAAAACAAAATAAGTTACTCTTTTGTCATTTCAGTGTTAATTACTTCTTCAAGGAAAATGACCATTATTATCATCTTTGAATATGATCACCTGCTCCGGCTCGACTGGGGCTATGGCTGCCTTTATTCTTCGTCGGAAATTGGGAAATTCTGCCATTGCAATAATAATCCTTTTCATTCCTGGAAAATAGAATATGCGTAAGTCATTGAATTCATGAATCCCTCGCTCCACAAATTTTAAATTAAACATATTAAAATGGGTAAAAACAATTAAAATGTGATATTAATAAATGTGGAGCTATCAGTTTTACGAGGAACAGGGAAAGTTTACAGTTTAATCTTCAGTTTTTAACTAATAGAATACCAATAAATGATAATGTTAGATATTAGGGTTTAATTCTAGATATGAAATTACTTAGGAATGTCCATGTTGAAAGTAAAGTAAAAAAAAAACCATTCTAGACAGTAAAGTTAAAAAACATTTAAGACATTACTCAACAATGCTGTTATGTGACGCCAAAACCACTTGAAAATCTTAAATCGTTTAACTTAAAAAAAGTTATATAAAGCTGCTCCAAAGAATTTTTATGTTTTCAATTTCAAAAGCTTTTTTTATTCGCTAGGACAATGGTGTGCTAGCAAATTATATTTTTGATAATTCTCTTTCTACCCCTTATGCTATAAATGGAATTTGGAAAAAAATTACTATAAAACCTATAGATAATACGGCATGTGTTACTATTTGTGCCCTAACTTGTTATGATGTGGGTTATAAATAAATTATTATTATTATGATTTAGATGAGAAGATAATGTGTTGAATTTTGACAAATGATAGCAACAGAAATCAAACTTTAATTTTTTTAACTTTGGGATACCAAACACAGTAATAAGTGATAACGGAAGTAGTTTTTTCTCGAAAGCAACTAAGGATTCCCCACATAAATAAATTAGTAGCAACCCCATACCACCTTCAAGCCAATGGTAAAATCGAAAATAGATACAAATTATTTTCTAATATTCTGGGAATTTACAACAAGGGTAATAGAAGAGATTGGCACGAAACTCTATCCTATGCAACAAATGCAATCACGAACAATAAACGATAATAATTTCTACAAACAATTCGCACGTAACTTTCGAATTCTCAATCACGAAACTATAGAGCCAAGATCATATTATTATAATTCCCAAGATTTTAGACAGGAATTAATCAATATAATAAGAAAAACCTATAAAATCGTTACAAAAAAAATTGAGAAATCTAAAATAAAACAGGAAGTTAAAAAATATTAAAATACTGAGGGAAAGTTTAACTTCCAAGTAGGAGATCGCGTTTACTTGAAAAATGAAGTAAAATCCGAAGGCAAGAGGCTCTCTGACCGGTACTCTGGACCGCACAGAATAATCAAAAACATGATAACGGCATTACATTTAAACTCCTAAATCCCAACTATGGAAAAACTTACAAGGACCATGTTAGTCACATAAAAAGGGCAAACTTTGCAGGAGAAGGGGTTTCACGTCCCACAACGTCTTATTGCTCATGCGATGAAAAAAAACAACACCACAATCAAGAATAAGGGAGCTGTAACCTTTTAAGCTTAAACAAGGTTATTTCGAAACTGTTAGCGTAAAGGAAGCTATACAAGAATTCCTAATAATGACAAATATGAGTACACCCAAAAATAAAACCCCAATCGTACAAAGCCGCAAAGTAAACGATCCATCTTCAAGTGAAATTTCAGAAGAACTACGCCATCAAATTTCAACAAAATCCCAATTTCTTCCTTGTAAAATCATGAAACCCTACAAGCCAAAACCTATCCAGTGCTAAAAAATTTTAAAACTAGGAAATAAAAAAAAACAAATGCAGTGAAATATTACTAGCATGCAATAATTGTAAAAGCTTCCACCTCATTGGAATGACAAATTGTAAAGATGATCATCGAAAATGTATTAACTGCAAAGGCCTACATGATTCTACCAATGAAACTTTATGCCCTGCATATAATAAAACAAGCACTACGCTCCGAATAGTAAGATAAAGTCCATACCTTACCCATTTGCAGCAATTGAAGCAAATGCACCTCAATCACACCAGACCAAACATTTCATAAAATTACCCAACACTCTCACCCACAGAACACACAATCTACCAAAAGCATATAACTATCCCCATAAGACTCCTTTTTCAAAACAACCCAGCTGACATTCTAATCAGAGAGAGTCGCCAAGAACAAGCCAACGAGCCTCTGCAACTAATGATAGAAGATTAGTCGTTACACCCCTCACAAGCAGAAAGGAATAGAAGCATTACCAGGAATTAATCCACTAATCAACAAAAAGCCAGATGAAATTCCAAACAATCTAACAACTAATATATGCTTCTTTATACTAAACTCTAATGCTTTCCAGTCTATGAACCTACAGATGCACAAAAAGGAAAAATAACAAATAAATTGGCAAATTTGTACTTACCTATTCAAATGCTTATCCAAACAAAAAAAGAGCTTGCTCTGCTCCTAGCAAAGCTAAACATTGCCACACAACATTATGACAACTAAACCAACAAAGCAACATATCTGAATACTTCAGTAGACTGTAAGGTCACTTTCAGAAAATAAGTTAAATGAACTAATATTTCTTAAGAATAATAATTCCGTTGACATTGCTTGTCATCAGGAAACCCATTTGACTAAAAACCGACAAACCAAGTTTCCAGGATACATTATCTTGAGATAGGATAGGTCTTCAGAGAAAGAAGGAGGTGGTGTAGCTTTGATGATAATTAATAACATTAAATTTTGCAGTATTGATTTTCCAGATTTTTTAAATGATGTTCATTCCATTGGAATCAATGTTTGGCTATACACTACCAAAACTTACATTTTAAGTTTTTATAACCCTAATCGCCAGACTACATATGCCTTGGACTTCTTCAGGTATATAACTAATAGTAATATTTTAAAAAATATAATTATATACGGGGATTTTAATGCCCACAGCCTTCTTTGGGAGGACAAGCCAGCAAATAAAGCTGGTTAGCATATTGAATGTTTAATATCAAATAATACTGAATTCGCAGTTACTGCCCCTCCAAATGTAAATACATATTTTAACACCGAAAGTGGTAAATTATCAGCAATTGACCTACAAATTGTGTCAATAAATATTTTGAACAAAATTTATAATAAGAAATTGATAATCTTGGCTCTGATGATTTTGCCATAGTTTCCTCATTAAATAAACCATCGATAATTCTGCCACATACCCGTAAAAATATCAAGACCAAAGCAAATTGGACTAATTGGGCAAATGGGTCTAAAAATAAGCTTAATGATGAAATTTTTAGTCTAACCCAAGAATCACATACCTCACTTTTAACACCTGACACACATGCTGAAGTTATGAAATCCATACTAACAAATACCGCTGTTCATGCTATCCTCACAACAAAACCAAGGAAAACAATCCCTAAACACACTCCTAAAGCATGGTAGACAAAAGAATGCACAATGAAATGAAGAACAAACACATAGTTAGGAGAATATACCAAAAAAACATATCCTCCTACATATTTAAGTAAATTACAAGCAGATGCTAATCTCAAGAGAATTATAATAAATTCCAAATACAATTACTGGAATAATTTTGCAAATAGTCTTTCCAGAGAAATATGTGAGCCATTTATATATAAACTTATATCTAAAATCTGTGGGAAAAAACAACCCCCGACCCACTCCAGTTTGAACTATTATATGATAATACCCATTATGACAATGATATTGAAAACACAAAATTATTTGCAATCATTTTCTCAAAAAACTAACATAATATAGTAACAGTATCACCACTCAAATCTTGATTTGAAGTCAAATTTACCAGCCCCACCCAGGATCAGAGAATATAAACTGTCAATTCGCAATACATGAACTGAACAATGCAGTACAAAATATCATGGCCAATGCTAAAAGGAGCTATGATAATTCACACCCCAAATGGGTAGAGATTCTTACCCCTTTGTACAAATAGGAACTCTTATATTGTTATAACCATGCATGGGCCACATCCACATTTCCTTATTTTTGGAAAATTTCATCTCTTCTACCAATTTTAAATAAAAATAAACCTAAATATCACCCTGAGTCATAGAGACCTATAATGAGTACTCCTCTGCTGGGAAAAGTAATGGAGAAGATGATTTATCATAGGCTGCTGATTTGTTGAGAAGAATAATATGATACCTCATGCTCAAACTGGCTTCGGGAAACATCACTCCTCGGCAGATGCTTTTATATTGTTAACGAATGCAATAAATGAATCCCTATCCGAAAATAATTGCTTTATTCCTATGCTTTGAAGGGTCACATCACAATGTTAACCCCCAGAATTCTTTTAGTTATTCTTGCACATCTTAGATTACCTCCCAAGCTTGTATCCTTTACAAAAATTTTCATAGAAAATCGAAGTTACATTGTGTGCATAGGTTCAGCCTCCTCACTCAAAACTACAATAACCAAAAATCTTCCACAGGGTGAAGTCCTGAGCTGCCTCCTCCTTTTCTTATTTATCTGGGACACGACCCTCCCACATGCCAATTTACAATATGGTGATGATCTACTATTATGGGCAACTGGCAAAACCCTTCAGATTGGACATTCAAAGTTGCAAATACCACTTTTTCAATTTGAAAAGCTTTCTCAAAATTCTGGTTTACCTATCCCACCCACCAAGTCGAAAATCATTCAATTCCACCACAAGCATAATCTTAACGCAAGGCTAACACCACATAGAATAATTATCCCTGAGGAGAATCGAATCAATTACCTAGGCCTCACAGTTGACCAAAAACTTAATTTCAACCTTCACATCACAAACAAAATGAAAAAATGCTATAGAAAAATAAGAATAATAAAAGACTACTAGCCATACCTTGGGCTGTAATGAGAAAATATTACTCCAATTTTATAAATCACATATAAGACCCCATATTTATTTTGGCCTAGTTCGTCATTGTAAAGGGACACGTTTGCACGGAGCATAAGCGGGAGACAGTAACAACGGCCATCAAAGGGGTAAAATTAACCTGGACAATCTGTCTTGGCTTTTTTCTACAATTGGCCATGACTTCCACTTTTCCCACAACTATTCCCTTTTTTTAATTCAAAATCGTACCCAACCGGTACGACTCTAGTTCGTCATTGTAAAGGGACACGTTTGCACGGAGCATAAATGGGAGACAGTAACAACGGCCATCAAAGGGGTAAAATTAACTTGGACAATCTGTCTTGGCTTTTTTTTACAATTGCCCATGACTTCCACTTTTCCCACAACTATTCCCTTTTTTTAAATTCAAGTCTTGTACATTCTGCCCAACTGTACTGCGTTTTGCTGTCTAAAGGAGATATATTCTATGTTCACTTTCTTTATCATCATTTTTTATGCCAATATACTAACTACCACCAAGTTCAACATCAATTGATGTCACTGATTCAGAAGATTGTCCAGTACTCACGTTTTACCACATTCGAATCAGAGGAGTCACTGTTTTCATCATCTGAATCTATCAGAATTCCACTGTATTCAAATTCTCTAATCATCTCCTTCACTTATACAGCCATAAGCCCAGGAAAAACTGTTCCTTTTATATTAAAAAATGTGCCGTTTTGAGGGTCAAGAAACTTAATAAGCTGGCTTCTAAAATATCTATTTAAATTTCTCTAGTCAACGCTTCTACCAAACAAGTATATTTTCTATCAAAACCTTGCTGAGCTTTTCTTTCAGACCTGAAAAGTGGTACATTCTCCCTTCCTTGAACTTAGATTCAATCCCTTCCTTTTGTTGCTTTTTTTTGTCTATCTATTGAAGATGACTCTGCTGTTTTTTTGTTTAGCTAGTGAAGCTCCAAGAAGCACAAATGTTTACCAATTCCGTCATTAAGATAAAAATCCCGAAACTGCAATTATCCATGAAAAGCTGTTATTATTTTGAAGGTGATAGGAAGTATCTATTTGAAGATGATAGGAAGCACCATATTTTGATACCCTTTCAAAGATCACTTCTGCAAAATTCATGCTGCTGCCATGTTGGGTCAGAGAGCGAGATCTGTTTTCATAGCTTAGGAAAATTAACATTGCAATGGATTTATAGATATTAACCTTAAAAGTGATAAGAGTGATTAAGATGATTTGGTATCTTCAAGGATGAACTTATTTCATCCAAACTTTGTACCCAAACTATTTAGAATTGATTGGGTGGTCTTGCCATAGCTTGTTGAGGTTAGGTTAACCTAACTTGTAGAGCTTGGATTGGAGATCAGAAAGAAAACCATAGAGGAAAATGAAAAGTTTTGTTGTACCTTGGATGTGAGGGAAGAATTATTTTGTGAGTAAGAATTAGCAACAGTACTCAATGGATTAAAAAATAATAAGGCTCCAGTTGCTGAATGTGTGGTAAATGAGGTTCTTAAATATAATGATGATAGAAGGTAATAAGCTTACCTAAGCTATGGATGTCAGGTGATTGATTTTTCTTCTAACGATAATTTCGACAGGACCTGTGCCTGTCATCATGTGCCTGACAGGCACAGGTCCTGTCGAAATTATCGGTAGAAGAAAAATTAATCACCTGACATCCATAGCTTAGGTAAGCTTATTACCTTCTATCATCATTATGTATGAAAGTCAGGTTGGCCTTAGAGAATATATTATGTTCTTAAATATAGTGGCCCTGATGTTAGAAATAAGCTACTGAACATTATGAAAATGATTTTTGAAAAATGGGATATACCTAGCGATTTTAGAAAAACCTTAACTACACCACTGTATAAGAAAGGTGATAAGAGTGAGTGGTAATTATCGAGGTATTAGTCTGGCCTCTGTACGTAGCAAATTACTTAGTAATATGATACTTTGTAGACTGATAGATGCTCTAGGAAAAGTTTTGAGAAAAGGACATTGCAGTTTTTGAAAATCTAGAGGATTTATTGACCAGATTTTTACTCTTAGTTTAATGATTGAGAAATGCCTGAGTTTTCAAATACCTTTGATTCTCAGTCTTGTAGATTATGAGCAGGCATTCGACTCTGTTGATAGAAAAGGTTTAGCAAAGGTCTTATCCTTGTATGGTATATCAGATAAATACACTAAAGTGATTAGTGCTATGTACAAGAAAAACACTGCTGTGGCTAAGGTAAGAAATGAGTTTATCAGCTGGTTTTGTATTAAATCAGAAGCAGAGTTGTGTTCTATTCCCCTTATATGGATCATTTTGTAGGTCATTTTCTTAAGGAGCAAAGGAAAGGGAATGGGAGACCACGGAATCAAATGGGGAGCAGAAACTGCTGGACATAGATTATGCTGATGATTTAAGCATCCTAGATGAAAGTATGATCAAAATGAATGAACTTTTAGAGTATTTGTGACTTCAGTGTGCTAGAATAGGTTTGAAAATTAATGTCAAGAAGACTAAGTCACTAAGGCTAGGAATAAGTGAAAATTAAAAGATTACGTTGGGTAACGAAAAGAATGATCAGGTGGACAGTTTCATTTACCTCGGTAGCATTATTAGTAAAGATGGTTGGAGCAGTGAAGATGTTAAAAGTAGAATAGTCAATGCTCAGGGTCTTTTTTCACAGCTAAAAAAAGTTAGGAAGAATAGGAAGATAAGTCTGCAAACTAAGATTAGAATGTTAGAAGCTAAAGTGATGGTAGTAGTCAAATATGGCTCTGAAGCATGGGTTTTCCGAAAAGCGGATGGAGATTTGCCAGATGTTTTCGAGAGAAATTACCTACGAATTGTTCTGGGTGCCTGGCTCACTGACTGTATTTCATACAGTAGACTCTTCAAAAAATATGGTTCGATCCCGCTTTCTAGGGCTATAATGAAAGAAAAGTTGCAATGGCATGGGCACGCTGTGCAGATGAAGGATGACAGATTGCCGAAGATGGTCCTTTTCGGCCAACCTCTTAGGATTACACAGAAAGCTAGCCATCCTTGTCTGGTGTGGAAGGATATCATAAAAAAAGATTTAAAGGAAATGGAAACTTCCTGGGAGGGTGTAAAGAGGAGGTTTTGGATGGATTGGGATAGAGGAGGAGCGTCCGTATTTGTGTTGGCCTCAGGCAGCTTTGTGTTGTTGTGATTTACTAGTAATAGTAGTGTGCAGATTGATTAGACAGCGTTTTGAATGATAATTAGAAAGAGACTAGACGTTTTCTAAATTTTAAACTAGCTTTTCAAGGTGCTCGTAGGTTTAAGATCCCCTATCCGTTTTTTTCCAAAATTGTTTCGGAAGTTCTCTGTTGTGCTGGGAAAACTTGCTAATGAGACGTTCAGCCGACGATAAGACTCGCAAAGTCATTTTTAAGGTGTTGACCCACCTTAAATGTGAATTTTTCATAAAGACAAAAGAATAATTGGCCAGGGAAACCCCCAATCACCATGTGGATGAAATGGCATTTTATTTTGCAATCGAATCTACGGAGTTTACTCCATCAAAAGTTTGTAAATTGAATTTTTTAAACTATTTTCAAATCAAAATTCGCAAAATCATAGTTGTAGGCTTGAAGTGGCGGAATTTTTCTTTGGAGCAACACTAGGGTGCTTGACATGATTCACAGAAGGAGGAGCTAATGGTGGCAAACACATCTTAGCAATTTATACAATCCCTCTACCAAGCAGAAGATGATATGGTTAATCAAACAAAAACACTTCGAAAATGTTTGCGTTTCAGTACTGTACTCATGAGTTTGCCCAATGGACTTATTCTTATGTCATAAACTACGTTTTCGAAATAGATTTATACTTACGTGATAGACTTATACCTACGTCATAACGTCATAATGCTTAAATTTGTACCTTTATAGGTATCAAATGGTAAAGTATAATGCTCAACTTACGAGGGTAATAAAGGGAGGAACTTGGGGAAAAGAGCAGGACAGACTTTTATAGAGTACGCTAAATCCTTCTGCTACCTATAGAAGAGTTTTGTATGCATAGTTAGATCTATTTGTTTACTCTGGGGACTTCATGTCTCAGCTACAATTTCTGTCCCGGCACTGTAGGACATTTTTTTTTATAGATCCTGCTTTCTCTCAACTAGTACTTTGTTCACAAAATCTGCCTGTTTCGTTGAATTTGTCTTCTCCCTTCTCCCAAATATAAATTTCTGTGTTTCAACTGCTTAATGAACCATAGAAAAGATTATAATAATTTTTAGGTTTTCGTCCAGTTTCACTAACTTTGCGATGATAATATATTAATAGAAACACTTAAATTCAAATTACTAGAAGACGAAATGGAAAATTTGTTTTCCTTTCTCTTGTAATTCAGTCACACTAAAGGCTGATTTGGTCGAAGAGTGCTATTGAACCACAATAAAAAAAAAAACTGAGAGTTGAAAGAATTCATTCTATCTAATTTCATAGACTGGAACACTTGAAGATTGACTGCACTGGATTGACATGCCCCATGCCCCAATATCCCAAGAGCAATTGGCACCAACCCGATCCAAAATCATGTTGCCAAGAATGTAAAATTCCTGAACCTACCCAGTCGACTAAGAATTATGAAAAAGACAAAGAACAGGACGAAGAGGTACAGGTTTTATTTCCAAATAAACAATGCTACCTTTAATTATTGTAATCATTATTACCCATAATCACAGTAATTATACAATATTTTAATTATTGTTATTTATTTTGTGAAAATCGTCCCACTGGAAGATCTACAGGGTTGAAAGAAAAAAGTAAAAAAAGTAAACAGATTCAAAAGAACGGGAGAGAATCAGGGAAGATAGTAAATAGAAGTATACAATAAACTAATATAATAGTATAGAAACGAACATAGAGGAAAAATCCAAATGAATGCGTTGAGTCTTGTAAAGCGAAAACGTCTAAGCAACGTCATTATGTTAATCTGATTGAATACTTTATTAGACCCTATTGCCTTTTTATATTTACAATTAGAATTAAATAAAACACTGGAAAACTGTGAAAATTTTAATAAGATACTGAGTTTTCAAAGAAAATAACAGAACTTTTTTACTTTCTGTTTTTCATGAACAATTACTTTTTTTCGGTTTCTACGCCTGATCGTAGAAAACCTGCTATCAGCCAGTCCCATCTATCAGCAGTAAGCAGCACAAGGTCCCCGTAACCAGTGTTTTTTTTACTTGAATAGTTCATTTAAAAATTATAAATTCATTTTATTTATCATTATTGGAATATCATTATTAATGTTATTTTGTCATGATTTATTTTGTTTGCTTAACTTATAATTTAATTTTATTAAATTACTTTAGTTAACTCTTATAATATTAAAACAAATATAGTTCAGGCAAGGAACTTATCCAGGACAGCCCTTGGGCGCTCCGTAGATAGCAGCATAGGCATGCAGATATAAATTTCATGAAAGTTTCCAATACAATATTTTTTTTTGATTTACTATCTATTATTAACAAAAAACTTTACATAAACGTATCCTCTACAAATGCCACAGCATGATATTTATGAGTAAGGATAACAAACGAATCCGCAAAAAAAAGAATTAACAGTAACCTCATAAGGGGTTTAAAAAACAAAACAAAACTACAACATCATGTACCCTGCTACCACTAACTTCACACTCAACACTCAACGCCTTCATTAACACACTTCAATCGAAATAAAACATTGAATTTAATTATTTAATACCTTTTTAATCTTTCAACTATGCTTACTATTAAATTAATCATTAAAAGTATATTTAGAAAACAATCCATTCTTCAATAGAGTTTTAAATTCTTTTAAATTATTACTTCTAATATTCTTATTTTAGAAACTCCAATATTAGCAAGAGAACTTCTTTCTTGCACCTGGGATCTTTTATTGCTCCGTGGCTAAATTCACGGTATTGCCTTATGGGGATTCAAACACAGAAATTTAAACCTTGAACTGAAAATCAAAACTATCAATTATAAATGCCCTTATTAATGCTTCAAATTATTTCGCCTTCTTCCCTATATTTTGAAAAATATTTCTTTCTAGTGTTTTAGCTGAAACAAACGCTGCATAAAAAAAACAAAAGAAGAAAATTTTCTTCAAAAAAATATTAATCATCAAATATTAATTATAAATTATTTATATATTTTATGTATAGCTCAAATGTTATATTTTGAACGGTATAAACACTCTCATTGTTCCTAGATGAAATAACGACATTATGGAAAAGTTTAAATTAACTATATTTATTCTAAACAGGGAACTTTGGGATTAATAAAAAGATTACCCACCCCTTTTTTGTTTATTTAAAATTGCAATATTTTAATCAAAAAATTAAATTTTTTGATGAAAACTGTTGTAACTAACCTATGATAGATTCTTCCTTATAATTTATACTATATTATATTATTTTTGATATATTAAATTTACAGGCTAAGAATGACGCAGATAGATACTATGGTGGCTGTGGGCTTTAGATTCCCAGTGAATGGAGTCCTCGAATTCTTCCTTGGGGAGAAATGAAGTACATCAATTGCAACTGTAAAGTAAGTCACCATACTAGTGGCTTAACCAAGTTTCTATTTTGGGGCTAAGGGAGTTTTACTGGAGAAAAACTTTGTATTTTTATTTTGTTATACAAATTTTTATTTTTACTTTTTTGGCTGGGGAGGGGTCATCTGTTAAAACAGCGAAAACCACAATTTTTTATTCAAGTCAGCCTCTGAATAATTGACTAGGTTCCAACATTTCTTTCAAATTGTAAGAATAACAACTTACTTTACAAATCCCGTTTATAGTAATCCCGTATATAATGGGATAATCCATTGGTAGCACAAGAATAATTTTTTCTTTTATCAAACAGTTCATGATAACGAACTGTAGTAAGGAGTGACCCGGTTAAATAATAACGAAAACTAAAAAAAAATGGAATTTTGATACCATTAGCTATATCAAAAGAATCCCATTTTAATGCTGATTTTAAATATATAAGTTTCATCAAGTTAAGTCTTACCCATCAAAAGTTACGAGCCTGAGACAATTTGCCTTATTTTAGAAAATAGGAGGAAATAACCCCTAAAAGTCATAGAATCTCGTTAAGAGAAAGAGTCAAACTTTAGCGTAAAGAGCGGGGCGTTGATGAGGAAAGCAGCCCCTTTCACATACGAAGTAATTTCTGTTCGTTTTAAGTTTTAATGTCACTCCTTACTTTCCGTTAAAAAAAACTTGTTTTTTTTTAATATAATAAGAAATCCATAATATTCATTGCACTATTTCAGCGTCATCCTATCCGATACTCTGGAAAACAGATACCTATAGAGTGTGGTACTATCTGATGATGACCTTAAATCTAAATTAAATAAAAAAAACAAGTTTTCTTAACTGAAAGTAAGGAACGATATTAAAACTTAAAACGAACAGAAATCCGTATGTGAAAGGGACTGTTCCCTCTTCAACGCCCCGCTCTTTATGCTAGAGTTTGACTCTTTCTCTCAACTCTACTTTTTAAAACAGTAAAAAAACTTTAGCGTAAAGAGTGGGGCGTTATGGTATGGTCTCCCAAAAGTATGGGTGTTTTCATACTTTTGCTTAACGAGATCTGCAATAATTTATAGGAATTTGAAAGCGTAATATCTATTTTGACATACATTTTTTTAGCAACCCTACAAGAAAAATTGTTCCAACGGTTTTGTGAATTATAGAAAATTTATTGCATATATACAATTCAGGGTTTATATTTGCTCACTAAAGGGGAGGGGGTGTAAAAGTAATTTATGTTGTTAATGAATTCCTTAGTTTGTGCTCCTTTTCAAAATAATAATAGTCACCCTGATAGTGTGCTCCCTCCTTCTGATAAACCCATTTATTGCCTTAATTAGGCAATAATTAAGGCAATATTTTTTTTTTACTGTTTGGTTCTCTGTAGTACCGATTATGTTAAGCAGCCGTCAAATATATCCAGTTTATCATGAGTGATTGAATTTTTTCTTGAAAATTCTTTAACAAATTTTTACCCTGATGCTTAAAAAGAAAAAGAAGCCTCTTTTTTATGTCTTTGCCTCTTTAATTTGAGGGACTCAGAATGTTCCTATAAAAAAAGGCTCTGTAAAAAAAATGAAAAACCAGTTTTTGACTCAGTGAAACTTATGTTTACAATATCCAGATCAAAGTTAATGTTCGAGAAAGTATTACTAAGCCTGGTTATTTGTCCAAAATGTTTTGAAATAATATGACTTTTAAGTGGTGTTTTATACGTTCGCTTAACGAGACCTGTAATTACTTACAGGGTTTGGTAGCGTAATATCTATTTTGCCAGAGATTATGTTAACAACTCTTTACAACACAAATTGTTCTGACATTATAATAGAAAATCTATTGCATAAATGCAATTCAGGGTATATATTTGCACACTAGGGGGGGGGCAGCTGTAAAGTCATTTTTGCGGTTAATGAATCACTTAGTGTATGCTCGTTTTCAAAATAAAACTTCTTACCCTGACAGTGTACTTCCTTCTCCTGATAAACCCATTTATTGCTTCAATAATATATTTTCCTGTTATTTTTTTTCTATTGTTTAATCCGTTCCAGTACCGATTGTGTTAATTAGCCTCGAATATGTCCATTTTATAATAAGTGACTGTGATGAATCGCAAAAATCCTCTTTCAAATGTGTTTAAAATCTGAATAATAATCCTACGTGGAGAGTAGCTCTTGTATATGTATAACTTTTTATTCGGTTCATTTTTAAGGGTAAAGATTTTACCAATTATAAACTTGGATTTCCACTTCTTGCTGTGTCTGATTAATGCAAGAAGAAACCCGTATACTCCACAGACAAAAGATAGATGGATGAAAAGTTTTGCTAAAATGATATATAAGTGGAACAGGAGGTTGAGGCATACCACCGTTTAGCAACTTCCACACTTTTCACTTTTATATTGCATTTTATTACTCATTTTTGTCTTAAAAATCAGAAAATATATAGAATTAAAAAGGAAATAAAATTGCACAACATATGAAGAAGGCTGCAACTTTTGATTGTTTTGCTTTTCGTCTGATCCCTTGTAAAAAAGGATTTTGAAATGTTTTAGATTTAAGCTAAAGTTAAATTTAATTATTCCACTTAAATTTTTTAGAGTTAAAATTTATTGAAGGGTAACAGGCACCCTTGCCCTCCTTCCTGCAACTAGTCTATGTGTCATATAAACATGCTTCTTGGAATAACACAGCCCTCCCAGAGCCTGGGAGATAGGGTTGCCAGTTGTAGCTTGGGAGCCTATAGAGTTATTATAGAAGAAGTGGTCATGTCAAATTTGGAGGACGCTCATTTTATTGATAGTTTAAAATTCTATTTTCTTTTTAGGAGTCAAAAGTGATTTGGGGCAATAGGCCCTTATAGCTTGGGGAATATGTTTGTAAGTTTTGCCCCGGGGTATATAAGCTTATTCTGGAAGGGGAGGGGGGGTCATATATAATTTGGAAGGGTTTGATTTGATATTAAAAGTTTTCTTTTTAAATTAATTAAAGGGAAATTAGCCCCTATAACTTCCTTGCCCCCCAAGTATATTTGTTCAAAATTTTGAGAGTTTTTTGTTAAAAATAGTCCACTTGTCATATAATAATGCCTCTGCGGTTAACACTGGCCCCCAGAGCTTACGGGAAAGGGCTGTAAATTTTGCCATAGGGGATTATTAGGTTATTTTAGAAGGTTTGGTCGTATTAACAATGGAGGAGGCTCATTTCATAAGCAATCGAAAGTTCTAGTTCCCTATCTTATGAGTCAATAGTGATTGGAGAGCAATACCCCCTCCATGCTCTCTTTTTCTCAAGTATATCCAAAAGAAATTTTGTGATAGCGACTTTGTTCAAAATAATCCCTTTCATATAAAAATTCCTTTGCGGCTGACATAGCTCCCGAAAGCTAAGGGGCAAGAGTTGTAAGTTGTGACCTAGGGGCACATAAAATTATTTTTGATGGAGTGGTAATATCAGCTTTGATAGAGGCTTACTTGATTTGAATTTTCTAGTTGTATAAAAGTGATCAGAAAGCAACTAGCCCCCCTAACGGCCTTTCCCCTGAAATGTATCTGGGCAAAATTTTGAGATAGCCCTTTTGTTAAATGAAATCTACGTCTTATATAATAATGCCTCTGGGGTTGACACAGTCCCTTAAGCTTTGGGAAAGGGTTGTAAGTTGTGTCCTGGGGCATATAAGGCTATTGTGGTTGGGGTTGTCATATCAGTTTAGAAGGAGGCTCATTTGATTGGAAATTCTAATCTCTTTTTTTTTAGAGTTCAAATTTATTGGAGTCTTACAGGCCTCCTACGCCTCCTTCCCCCAGCTAGTCTATGTGTTTTATGACAATGACTCTTGGATTGACAGTCCCCCCCCCTAGAGCTCGGGAGAGACATTTAAGTTTTGCCCTTGGGGTATGTAAGATTATTTTGGATGGGGTGGTTATATCAAATTTGAAAGTCTGATTTGATATAGAAAATTCTAGATTTCTTTTTAAGACTCAAAAGTGATCAGAGGGCAACAGACCTCTGGAGTTTGGGATCAAAAGTCGTAAGTTTTTGTCCTGAGGGTGTATAAGGTTACTTTTGAAGGGGTAGTTATATCAACTTTGGAAGAGGGATGATTTCATTGGATATTAAAGGTTCTATCTTAAATATTTTCTTTTTAAGTGTCAAAAAAGATCAGAAGGCAACTAAGCTTCCCCCCCTGACGCATTAACCCCTCAAAATTCAACTGATCCAAATTACGAGATAGCCCTTTTGTGCAAACTAGTCCACGTGTCTTAACAATGCTTCTGGAGTTGACACTCCTTCCTCACCCCCTAGATCTTAGGGGAAAGGGCTGTAAATTATGTCCTGGGGGAATAAGGTTATTTTGGAATTCATTATTGTCAAACAATGTGAAAATCTAACATTGGTGACAAATTTTAATTCTTTAAAAATGTATAATTCTATCTATTTTTTCAAAATAGTAATGTCTACAAAAACCGACATTTTATGTGTCAAATTTTTTATACTATATTGGATTTTCTTTTGATTCATACAACTTAAATCCAAAGAAAAGAGAAACAGATTGTGAAAAATGTAATTCGGTAGATAAACTATCGATCATAGGGTTAATGTAAGAGATAGAATATTAGATATTATGAGATTATTTGGACCTTCCTTTTGCAAAATATTTCTTTAGCATTCTAGTGTAATTTTTTAATTAGTTTATATATTAGAAAGGAAAGCACACCATTAATTTACTATATTTATCCGATTTTTCGAAAAAGAGTGTTTGGTATATCTCAGGAACTTCTAAGAGTATTAAGTAAAAACTTTCAGGTAATAACGAGGATGTTCCTGGACAACATCAAAGCTACTAAGTATATAAAGTATAACTATGTATAAAAGATACATTGTTAAAATTTGTAATTTACCTAAGACTGGATATATCTTAAACGTTTTTCCTTTTATACGGCTCATAAATCCAAAATTGCCCGAGCTTTCAAGAACAGATATCAATATAAAATAAACTATTAATCTACATAGCTTATTATTCCCAGTAATTTTGCTTAATGTGATGATTTTAATTTTATTTTCATGTTATGACAAATAAAAACATACGATTCGAAATAAAAATTGAGTGCATGATTTATCTTGGTGTAAAGCTTAAATTGTTATTGAACTTTATTTATGCACTTTTTGTATTTAATGTAGCTGTACTTTACTGTAAAATTTTTTTTTGTGGGTAGAATTTTTAAAAACTAATTTGCCAAGAACTAAATGGATGCTGCCTTGTCACTGCAAATGTTGTAGCATTCATCCCCAGGTTTTTCTTTAATACCTTTTTTGTAAAACCAATTTCCCCCCTTTTGACTAAACGCTAAACATGAGAGCAGAGTAAAATTTTTTATGTGTTTGTTTGTTATAGCTTTTGTAATATCTTCTTTTAAAAATGAACGCAAAGGCTGCCTCATATGCCCTCCTCCTTTG
Organism: Artemia franciscana; assembly: GCF_032884065.1. Taxonomy (NCBI): domain Eukaryota; kingdom Metazoa; phylum Arthropoda; class Branchiopoda; order Anostraca; family Artemiidae; genus Artemia; species Artemia franciscana. Next base: position 55,133,829 of record NC_088867.1, read on the forward strand.
TATAAAAGACACATGGACAAGCCGAACACACTACTTGATTACTTCTGTAATCAAGATTGATTACACTTGATTACATTGGAAGGAAGCGTCATAAAATGCCATATGTCCCTTTGTCTATCTGTTGGTGTTACTCTCCTTGTGTCTATACTGTTTAACCAGCTTGTGCATTTAACTCAATTTTGTTCGATGGGTATGGTTGGGAGTATTAAACCCCAGGTTTTTTCCAAGCCTTTATTCTCCCAAAAGGAAAATTTAGAATTTTCTGAAGATGAAGTAAAATGAAGTAAAGCTCTACCATTACATTCCACATTTTAAGCCATTTTTGAATGTCGGATTTTTGTTTCTGACAATCCCCCTACCCCAGCACCAGTAAGATATTTCTTTATTGGGTAAATGTTTTTACCCCTGTTTTAAAGAGAAACCACGAAACCATGGTAGAAAAAAATACACCAATATGTCCATGGGTCATCGAAAGCTTACTCATGTGCATAAACAAGAAAAACAAGTTATGGGCAAATTACAGAAACCACCCAAACAGAAAAAACCTAGAGAGATATGAGACGTATAAGAAATGCCTTCATTCACTTTTGAGGAAAGTGAAAAGAGATTGTGTGAATAACAAAATATCGGAAAGTGGGAAAGATGGACGAAAAGTCTGGAAGGTGATTAATTCGATTTTGCGATAAGAGACCAGAATTACCTTTCAGACTTTTGTCAACGGGGAGGCTGTTTTGAAACCCACTCAGGTTGCAAAAGAACTCAGCACATTTTTCCCATGAATAGGATGAAATACATCTAATTCTGCGAGAAGTCCCCAAAAACCTTACACACATTACCGTGGCTCAGCATGCACCAAATCAATGGCAATAATTCCTGTGACATCAACTGAAGCAGAGCTAATTGTGAAGACCTTTAAAGGCACACCAGCATCAGGATTTAACCGGATACACACAAAAGCCCTGAAACCAGTCCTCCCTTCTATCCTAGAGCTATTAACTTATTTGATAAATTTTTCTCTAAGAAGGGGTGTTTTTCCTTCTATACTAAAAAAAGCAAGACTAATCCTTCTGCATAAAGGTGGACCTCAGGACAAATTATCAATCTTCCAACCCATATCAATATTATCTATTTTTATGGCACTTGGTATTAACCAAGTGACATAGAAATCGCAAATTCTGTCGGTCTGTCTGTCGGTCCCGGTTTTGCTGCTTTGGGCACTTCTAGGTAAGCTAGGACGATGAAATTCGGCTGGCGTATCAGGGACTAGACCAGACTAAATTAGAAATAGTCATTTTTGCGATTTGACCATCGGGGGGGGGGGAGTGGGGGGCCCGTTAATTCGGAAAAATATAAAAATTGAAGTATTTTTACTGATCAGACGGTTGATCAGATCTTAATGAAATCTGATGTTTGGAAGGATATCGTGCCTCAGAGCTATTATTTAAATCCCGACCAGATATTGTGACATTGGGGGGGGGAGTTGGGAGGGGGAAACTTAAAATCTTGGAAAACACTTAGAGTGGAGGGATCGGGATGAAACTTGGTGGGAAAAATAAAAGTACCAGATCCATGATTGACATAACCAGAAAGGATCTGCTCTTAATAGGGTAGCTGGGGGGGGGGAGATTTATTCTGAAAAATTAGAAAAAAATCAGGTATTTTCAACTTGCGAACGGGTGATCGGATCTCAATAAAATTTGACATTTAGAAGGATATCGTGTCCCAGAGCTCTTGTTTTAAATCCCGATCAGATCTAGTGACATTGTAGGGGGGAGGGGGGAGTTGGGAGGGGATCTGGTGACATTGGAGGGGGGAGTTGGATGGGGGAAACCTAAAATCTTGGAAAACACTTAGAGTGGAGGGATCGGGATGAAACTTGGTGGGAAAAAGATACATAGATACATGATTGACATAACCGGAACGAATCCGCTCTCTTTGGGGTAGTTGGGGGGGGGGGGGTAATTCTGAAAAATTGAAAAAAATGAGGTATTTTTAACTTACGAACAGGTGATCGGATCTCAATGAAATTTGATATTTAGAAGGATATAGTGTCTCAAAGCTCTTATTTTAAATCCCGGCCAGATCTGATGACATTGGGGGGAGTTTGGGGTGGGGGAATGTAAAATCATGGAAAACGTTTAGATTGGAGGGATCGGGATGAAACCTGGTGAAAAATAAGCAGAAGTCTTAGATACATGATTTAAATAATTGGAACGTATCCGCTCTATTGGGGGTGGGTTAATTCTGAAAAAAAAAAGAAAAAACGTATTTTTAACTTACGAAGGAGTGATCGGATCTTCACGAAACTTCATATTTAGAAGGACTTCGTAACTAAGATCTCTTATTTTAAATCTCAACCAGATCCAGCGTCATTGGTGGGGGGCAGGTGGGGGGGGGACTGGAAATCTTAGAAAATACTTAAAGCGGAGAGATCAGGATGAAACTGGATGGGAAGAATGAAAACCTCTCTTAAGATACATGGCTGACATAACCGGACTGGATCTGCTCTCTTTGGTGGAGTTGGGAGGGGGGGGGTTAATTTGAAAATTGAAGTATTTCTAACTTACGAAAGGGTGACCAGATCCTCATGAAATTTGATATTTAGAAAGATCTTGTGCTTTAAAGCTCTAATTTTAAACTCCGACCAGATTCTTTGACATTGGGGGGGGGGGTTGGAGGGGGAAACTGCAATCCTTGGAAAACGTTAAAATTGGGGTATTTTTATCTTACGAATAGGTAATCGGATCTTAATGAAATTTGATATTTAGAAGGAATTCATGTATCAGAGCTCTTATTTCAAATCCCGACCAGATCTTTTGACATTGGGGGAGTTGGAGGGGGAAAACTTGGAAAACACTTGGAGTGGAGGAATCAAGATGAAGCTTGGTGGATAGAATAAGCAAATGTCCTTGATACGTGATTGACGTAACCGTACTGGATTCGCTCTCTTCGGGGGAGTTGGGGGGAGGGGATCAGTGATTTGGAGAGTTTGGTGCTTCAGGACGTGTCAGGGAGCTGCAAAAATTGACTTGATAAAGTCGTTTTCCCAGATTCGACCATCTGGGGGGCTAAAGGGAGAGAAAAAATTAGAAAAAATTAGATATTTATAACTTAAGAGTGGGTGATCGGATCTTAATGAATTTTCATATTTAGACGGACATCGTGACTCAGAGCTCTTATTTTAAATCCTGACCGGCATTAAGCCTCTGATTTTCCTTTTAAATCAATCTATTGATTCTTAGAATTTTGTTAGAGCTCATACCATATGAGTTCTTGGTTCTTAGCTCTTCTTGCGTCGTCACAAGGGCCATATGAGCTCTTAGCTCTTGTTTCAAAAGTTTTTGAAAAACCCTTGCAAAGACTACTTTACCGGTTTCTAAAAAAAAGGATTTTTTAATAGTCGTCAGTTCTGCTTCAAACCTTGTCATTGAACAGAAGACGTTTTGGCATCCTTAAGCTTATTCTTCAATAAGGCTTCTGACAGGTCTTCTGCCAGCTGCTGTATTGATTGACTTCAAGAAAACATTTGACAGTATGGATCATACAATCTTACTGGGAAAGCTTGAACTTATGGGAGTGAGAGGGATAGCCCTGCAATGGCTTGAATCTTACCTTCAAAATAGGTGCATCTATATTGATGATGACCCTAAGAGCAAGACCACTGTGAAATTTGGTGTGTCCCAAGGATCGATCCTCGGTCCTCTTTTGTTTTATTCCATGTAAATGACCTAACTCGTATCCTTAAACCAAACCATGACGTTCCAAAATGCTGTGACCTATGCTTGGATCAAACATCTGAGGACATTACTAACAAGCATGATGAACTTATAGCATTCACTGACGACACTACAATGACCTGGTGCGGACTCGTCATGCCTTCACTCCAGCGGAAGCTTGAAAACATCATAGAAGAGACCTGTCTGTGGATGGATGCCAACAAACTTGTCATCAATGTCTAAAGATCTTACATCCTATTATTCTCTTGAGTAGGAACTCTTCACCCGGAAAAAACAGGAATTTTGACGTCTCATGGAAAGGTTCACCAACCAGCAAATGGATGTGCAAAATATTTAGTAGTAATAGTGGATGAAAACCTGTCTCTCCTTCCTCACATCCATGCTATAGAATTAAAGCTTTCAAGGAATCTGGGTACCATGAAGAAACTGAAGCACACATTCCCACGCAAAACCCTTACCCTTCTCTACAATGCGCTCATTAAATCCCACTTACAGTATTGCGCAATGATATGGCAGTCGACGTTCAAATCCCATCTGAAAGAACTCGATTCCATCCACAAGAATGCCTTGAAGATCATCGAACACACAGAAGATTATCTCTCGCTGAAATCGCTGTTTGAGCTGTCCTGCTTGGTTTTTGCTTTAAGATTCCTCTCTTGCTTCCACCGCCTTTTAGGAATCTATTCTATTTGGTAGCCGGATAGAATCTTCCAATTACAAAAATATCTGCACAGATCCATATTCGACATAAGCCAACAGTGAGGTCGGATTTTTCGACTGACATCGTCTGCGCTAAAGCTTACAATACCTTACCGCTTGAACTGAGGGGTCGGAGATCCCATGGTTCTTTCAAAAAAAAAAAGAATAAAAACATATCTTACTTTGAATTAGTTTAAATTGAATAAAGAATTTAAATAGTTAAATGATTTTAGCCATTATTGAGTATTTTTGTGTGCGTGGGGATTGGAGTGATTTGCTCATGGATGAAAAGGTGGGGACTTGTAAAGATGTTTTTGTTGAAAGGTGATAAGGGACTCAGCATGCATTTTTTGCATAGAGATGAGCGATTATGTATGTTATGACTGTTATAATTTTTTTTTTATAAGCCCGAGTGAACTGAATTGAACTGATTTAACACTATACCTCCTGTAAGGTATAGATGCTAAATATATTATTATTTTACAGGGACGTAATGTTATCGAGTCACAGAGTTCTATCTCTATCCCCTTGAAGAAGATTGCATGCTGGCATCAATACTACATTTTGACTGCACATGCTTTTGTGAGGCTCTTTGCACTTTTATTGACAGAAGATCGAGGGTGAGTGAGGTATTTAAGCCTTAAGGTATATAAAATGCACGTTAACTCAAACTAGATTAAAAATGTAATGTATTGGCCATCTGAATATTAACATGATAGCCTGCAAACCAACAGTACATAATTAAAGGAAAGAAAGCCAGTTGTGGCAGTTCAATATATAGTATTTTGATCCCTGGACAAAACAAGGTGAACATCCCTCTCGATCCGTTTTTATGGACTTTCCCAATATACAAATCAGTTTATACGCAAATACCCCCTACCCCACTCATCTTTTTTATGATATTCAGGATGTTTGTGCTAATGAGATAATCAGCTAATCTCCATCTATTGCTAATCAGCTAATCACATTTACTTGTATTTTTATCTCCTTTTTTAAAATTATTTTCTGTATTATTTTGCTAAATTACGTACTCAATGTCTCACAAAGATAAATTATAGAAAAAGAACATAATCAGTTTAATTTAGGAACAAAAGGGTCTGATTGCATTGATTAAATGGCGAGATGCTTCTTAGGGTTGTGTATGACAAAAACAGTTGGAGAAGGGTAAATTAGGTATTTATTATGTAAGAGGACTCGATAAAAATTCTTTTTATATAATTTACCTTTGTATCATTTTTTGTTACCCTTAATTGATGCATTTGCTTTAGTATATTGTGAATTTGTGTATTATATTCGATGTTTATGACACATAAATTGAAATTGAAAATCTCCAACTAGTTTTTACTGATGATTTTGTAATTTTTTTTTTTTGCCACAATAGACTTTTAATTTTTTTTTTGCAAGTCTTAATAAAATATTCTAGGTACAACGAATCGGATATGCCAAATTTTCGAGACAAAAATGAATATTTCGTATTAAATTCATAACTATAAAATATGAGAATTGATGATATAATTTTACTGGCAGTTATTTCATGTTCAACGCTGACTAGGTTTCAGATGCATGTTTTGTTTTACAAAGAATGTAGATCGCAATATCAAATTCTTATAAATGACTGATATGTTGTATGTCAACGCTACCTATGTTTCAGATACATGTTTCGTTTTACAAAGAATATAGATGGCAATATCAAATTCGTATAAATGACTGATATGTTGTATTTCCAATCCCACCATGCCATCACAACTTCATGTTAGTATTGTTTGGATAAAAATAACGAGTGAGTATGATGGCTGAGCACAAAATATCTATTATTTTGTTGCTTCAACTCAAAACATAATTATTAAAATCAGTTGTTGCTAGACCCAATGCTATTTTATCAACATTTCTCTGTGATTTCATTTATATTATAAATATGTCAATAGCATTTACCCTTATTTATCTTTTCAAATAAATAGATGTCATTCGCTTGAAAGGAAAGTAAAAATTCCACTACTGTAATTTTTAAAAAAAAAACCTCAATCACTCTTTATCTTAGTGTTACATTCTTTCCAAATTTGATCTATAGTCTCTATAGTTTGTTGCATATACTATTTGTTTTCTTACTACGTTAGTTCTACCGTTTTCTTAGAGCTGTAAATGTATATAGTTTTTTGTTAATGTTCACTTTTTGTTGTTTGTCTTTTAGTAAGATTCTTTCAAACTTTAACTTCGAACGGTCACAAAAATTCTCAAAACTGTCTACTGTAGATTCTTTACTGCTTTTTTCACATTATGTTTCACAATTGAGGATCAGTTTTCTTTCTGCAAAAACTATAGTCAAACAGTTCCCAAATTGTTCAATAGCCCCCTACACCCCAATTCTTTCGGTAAGCCACTCATAAGAAATATCCTTGTGCCTGAAGGCACAGCTCCTTACAGAATTGACGTATTTTCATAAATTATAATTTTTCTTTCTTATTCCTAGAGACTTGTTTTGAGAATTACTCCTTTTATATAAGCATGAAAAAAAATTATAAACTTTTTAATGGTTATTACCTTGTAAAATGTTATTTCAAAGCCAGGTAAAAAGTGAACTTTAAATATAATTGAGGATATTGCATTTTTCAGTAAGATAACAGGACGGTTTTAGTTTCTATTTCTCCTTCGAGGGGGTTGACCATGGATAATAAGAGTTTGAGTCTGTTGAAACCATTAATGATGAGTATCGTCTTATTTTCGGGGTAAGGTACGAGTTTTTTCTTGAAAATCCTTAAAAAATCCTATTACCCTGATGCTTAAAAAGAAAAAGACTTTTGCCAGCTTTGCCTCTTACTCAGACTATCAGTCTTGGTTTTTTTTTCAATTAGCCATGGCTCTTAACTCTTTTGTTCTAAGGCAACCAACAATCAATGTACTCAGACCATCAATACTCAGACTATCAATAACATCAGACTTACTCAGACTATCAATAAAAACAAATAAATTGGTTTGTCAATGGACTTCTGTCAAATAAATGAAGGATATTAACTTATTTCAGGAAGGTTTAGATTTCATAGTTTAAAATATTTTATGAAAGAGAGAGAGAAGAAGAAGAGGTGAAAAGTAAAACAACGGAAAGAAACACATCAATTAAATTGTATTTAAAACGAAATTTAAATTTAAAAATAACTTTTTGAACGAAATCAAATATTTAAATATAATTTTAAATAAAACTAAAATTTATAACTGAAATTAAATTCTAAAAAATTAACTTTTTCTTGATTCAAGTGTGAGGCACTAAAACTTTGAAAACATAATCCTTTTTTATAATTTAAAAGTTTGAAGTATTTATTTACGGACATTAACGGGCCATAGGAAAAATGTGTGCACTAAAATCAAAGATATTGTTTTTATTTGAGAAATTTTAAATTTCAACAAATCACTCACCCCAAAGTCATCTTTATAAAATGTCCTTGAGACAAATCACAGACATTCTACCTAAAAGGAAATGTCTTCTCCATACGATGATGCTGATTAGCTGACAAGCGATCTAGATCTGCGTTTTCCCAGTTTAGAGCAACTGTCAAAACTTGACACGAGAGCCTACCTGGTTTGGTTGTGAGCCGGAGAAATTTTTTACCAAGAGATTGGTAAAATCTATAGTCAGTGTTCTTCCTTTATCTAACCGGTGTACTTGAAGCTGAAACCGGAGCTAATGAAAAATATAAATACGTCCGGGAAAGATTAGCTTTAAATAAAGGAGAAATAAGGTAGTTTGGCCATTGGGGGGAGTGGAGGGTTGAGAGTTGAATATCAAATGATGAAAGGTAAAAACACGTCTGAAATGTATAAAAGTAGTACCAAAAAGTAAAAATTTTAATGAACAAAGTAAGTTAGCAATTTAAGGAGGAAGGTCAGAAAGCTCCTCTGAGCTGGACGCATGGGGATTTAGATTTTAAAAATAAGTTATGATATTGAAAAACAATCATTAGTTGGTACAAAGGAACGATAAAATTTAATGAGGGAATCTTTTAGCTGAAGGGTAGGGACCCAAAATAAGTAACAGAAGAAGCAGGGTCAAGATCTAAGAGGGTCATAAGAAAGTCTTCCTGATAAGGTTGATGCAAAAATATGCAGGGAAAAGGGATTCCAATTTTAATATGATTTAGAAATGACTGTAGACTGGGGAGTTGCTTTAGAAATGTATAAGTATCAAACCAAAATGCTCAGAATTTTGAAGTTTTTACGTATTTTAAAGACATCTGGAAGGGTTAGTTCTATTCTAGGAAATAACTCATTAGACAGACCCAGAACCTTTTTCATGTATTTCACTTGGGGTAATTTAAAACCAACGTTTTTGAAACATAGGAACAGTTCCGTGCAGTAAGTAAAGTAGGTTACATAAGAGGAAATATTGGTAGACGGATAAGAAAGGGGAGTGGGGGGGGATGCTTTAGAAAATGTATGAGTATCAAAGCAAAATGCTCAGAATTTTGAAGTATTTAAGTATTTTAAAGACATCTGGAAGGGTTAGTTCTATTCTAGGAAATAACTCATTAGACAGACCCAGAACCCTTTTCAGGTTTTTCACTTGGGGGTAATTTAAAACCAACGTTTTTGAAACATAGAAACAATTCCGTGTAGTAAGTAAAGTAGGTTACATAAGAGGAAATATTGGCAGACGGATAAGAAAGTCCTCCCAGTCAAGAGGGACATAGGCAGGAATATGTTAGTCTAAAAATTCGCAAACGCCTCACATTTTGGGCCCATAAATGCTTTTTATTTCGGGGTTATAGATTTTATATTTTTGGATCTTGTTCGGATCTTGTCTAATAGCTCTGGCATGCGGTTTAATTTCATGTAACGTAAAAAAATCAATAAAATTCTATTAATTTGAATTTTACTTTCAAATTATAGCTCCGAAGATGTTAAACACTCTTGGTCACCGACATTTTGAAAGCCCCCTCTCCAAATTGATATTTCAAAGCTTGCACCTAAGATTGCTTATTCCCCAACAAACGTTTTGCTGTTCTAGCCAACCTCAGTAAAGTTCCAAAACCGTCCCATACGGTTTAGTACTGCTGCTCTTAATTTAAAGAAATGGTTGGATCCACTAACAAAGAGGTCAGAGATGGCTCAACAACCAAATTCAAAAATGAATGCTTGGAAATGAATAAGTAATAATATTTGAGATGGGTAGCCAAGGAAATTGAAACTTTCAAGATAAGAAATGATGCCCAAAAACTGTACCAATTCTCGCTGAGACCATTTCCAGAAAGCAAGAAGAGTATCCCACTCCAAAAGAAACAGAACTGAAATATTTCGAACAGACTTTAAATCTCTTTGGTCTTCAAACACTAATAAAAAATACATTAAATAAAAAAATTAATTAAATTATAATATTGATCAGTTATTTATATTGTTTAGTTATCAAGATTTAATTTATTTAATTAATTATTTAGATTGAATTTAATTATTTAGATTTGGGTGGTGTGAGTGTCGGATCCTCGATGTTTATATTTTTTTTTTTTAAGTTGGTGGTGCGGAGACCAGTTGTATTCGGGTGAGGATTGGTGAGTAGACTCTAAGTATATTTTAAGTGTGAATTAATTTAATAGTTATTTATGTTTTGATTGTTGTTTTTTTCCAAAATAACGGGCCATTGAGCCCTTTGGGATATTTTTTGTTTATAATTGGACGGATATTGATAATAAAAAGGAATAAAAAGGAACAAACGAATCGTTCCTGGCCTCCAGAATCACCTACTTCTCCCCTTTCCTTAAGCGTCCAGTGCCTTCAAGAACATATGGGGTAACAAATGTGGATGATACGACTCGTAAAAAGTTGCAAATTATCTAGCAAAGATTCAGTGCTACCTGAAGAGTTGCCTTTTTATGGCACTTGGTATTAACCAAGTGACATATAGCAATGTCGGTCTGTCGGTCCTGGTTTTGCTACTTTAGGCACTTCCAGGTAAGCTAGGACGATGAAATTTGGCAAGCGTATCAGGGACCGGACTAGATTAAATTAGAAATAGTCGTTTTCCCGATTTGACCATCTGGGGGGGAGTGGGGGGCCGGCTAATTCGCAAAAACTAGAAAAAATGAAGTATTTTTAACTTATGAGCGGGTGATTGGATCTTAATGAAATTTGATGTTTGAAATGATATTGTGTCTCAGAGCTCTTATTCTAAATCCCGACCGGATTTGATGACATTGGGGGGAGTTGGAGGGGGGAAACCTAAAGTCCAGGTTTTGCTACTTTAGGCACTTCCAGGTAAGCTAGGACGATGAAATTTGGCAAGCGTATCAGGGACCAGACCGGATTAAACTAGAAATAGTCGTTTTTCCGACTTGACCATCTGGGGGGGAGTGGGGGGGGCCGGTTAATTCGGAAAAAATAGAACAAATGAAGTAGTTTTAACTTATGAGCGGGTGATTGGATCTTAATGAAATTTGATGTTTGGAATGATATTGTGTCTCAGAGCTCTTATTTCAAATTTCGACCACATCTGATGACATTGGGTGGAGTTGGAGGGAGGGAACCTAAAATCTTGGAAAACACTTAGAGTGGAGGGATCGGGATGAAACTCGATGGGAAAAATAAGCTCAAATCCCAGATACATGATTGACATAATCGGAACTGATTCGCTCTCTTTGGGGTAGTTGGGGGGGGGGAATAATTCTTAAAAATTTGAAATATCGAGGTGTTTTCAACTTACGAACGGATGATCGGATCTCAATAAATTTTTTTGTTTAGAAGGATATCGTGTCTTACAGCTTATTTTGAATCCCGACCGGATCTGGTGACGGGGGCGGGGAGTTGGCAGGGGGAAACCTAAAACTTGGAAAACACAGAGTGGAGGGGTCGGGATGAAACATTGTGGGAAAAATAAACACAAGTCCTAGATAGATGATTGACATAAACAGAACGGATCCGCTCTCTTTGGCGTAGTTGGGGGGGGGGGGATATTTCTGAAATATTAAAAAAATGAGGTATTTTTAACTTACGAACGGGCGATCGGATCTCAATGAAATTTGATATTTAGAAGGATATCGTGGCTCAAAGCTCTTATTTTAAACCCGACCAGATCTGGTGACATTGGGGGGGGGGAGTTGGGAGGGGGAAACCTAAAACTTGGAAAACACTTAGAGTGGAGGGATCGGGATGAAACTTGATGGGAAAAAACGTGAGTCCTAGATATATGATTGACATAACCAGAACGGATCCGCTCTCTTTGGGGTAGTTTGGGGGGGGGGGGGGGGGGTTCATTCTGAAAAATTAGAAAAAATGAGGTATTTTTAACTAAGGAACAAACTTCTCTCACAACTTGCTAATTCTCTGCGTGTTTTTTTGCCGCTTTTGAATACAGTGCTATTTTTTTTTAATTTAAAACAAGTGGAAGGTTTAAGGGGGGAAAGGGGGTAAAAGTAAAACTCGTCTCCGTTTCTTTTTAAAACTGAGCTGTTTTTTTTTATTTTCATTTGACACGTTTTCTCTGTAGGTTCAGAACATATTTTTCCCAACATATTCAAAAGGCGAGGTAGCAATAGAAGTACCATAAAATATTTCTTTTGTTTTTTTTTCTTCTCAGGATTGAATTGTCTTTATTTTTCGCAACTCGGTTTTTTTTCCCTACATTCTATTCCTATGGTTTTTTTTTCTGGAATCTCGCCCACCCTAAATTTTTGTTAAATTCTAAAAACGTTCATTTCTCAATATTAATTAAGATCAATAAGGGAGGAGTCAATGAAACACTAGGTTTTAACAAGTCTTTACCTGTTTGTATAGCGTTTGTATGGGCAACAAGCTTGCTACTTGTCCCTGTAAAAAACAGCCAGCAACTAAAACGTCGATTCGACGCCCTATGCGCCAGCAATGGCTCTGGAGGATCTTTATCCTTTTTAGCGTCTCTATATTATATGTATGTCTGTGTATACTCAGATATATTTTTAATAACCCGTAATTCTTGTCGCAGTTTTTTTTTTAATATTGAATCCACTGATGGATTGCTGTCTTTTCTGAAGTGATTGGAACTTTTCTCCCCAACTTAAAGAGTCAGTTTTGTTAATAATCAATAGCCTAAAATATATTTTATCCATCTATCAAATTATATTTTCACAATTTATTTTGAGTTTTTCTAGATTAAAGTTGAATGAATCATAAGAAATTCCAAATTAATATCATAAATTTGACGCATAAAATGTATGGTTTTGTTGACATTACTATTTAAAAAAAAAGAAAAGAATTGCTTTTGAAATTTGGAATTTCACATGAAACTTGTGTCAACTTACCATAAGAATCCAACGAACAAATAACATTGTCAAGGCTCACCCCCCCCCCCACAGCATAGGGGCAAGGGTTTTAAGTTATGTCCCGGGGCATAGAAAGTTTTACGGATCATGTTGTCGTATAAACTTCGGATCGGATGTGGCTGATTTGTTTGGAAGTCTGAATTTTTTTCTGCCCTTTTTAAGAGTCAAAAGTGAATGGAGGGCAAACCGCAATTCACCTTAGCCTGTCATTCCCAAAACGCATGTGATCACAATTTTAAAAGTGTTTGTTATTTTACTCAACATTGTTTAAAGGTCCAGTAGTTATGTCTTTGGGGATTTTGAACCTCCCCACAATAGTCAAGAGAAGGGCAGTTGCCGATTCCCATTTGGAAAATTTCCCTAGGGGAGGGAAAAGATTCTGGACTAAAAGTGGACTTATATAGGGAAATTCGAGACTGGAGGATTTGACAAAATTCCTATACGACATTCTTTTAATTTGTTTTACTTTCTCTTTGCCAACTCAATTTTGGATTGATATTCTGAGGATGTTGCCCGGGGGAGTTTTCAGCAGGTTTGATTTCCCAGAAAAAATATTCCCACAGAAGGAGGGATTTCTGAAGTGATTAGAAAACCATCAGAAATTTAAATATCTCAAATTAAAGTGAATTAAAAGAAAATTTTCAGGGGAATTTTATGGTTGGAGGGGTTTTTTTACGCGGGAGAAACTTTCACGGAGGAATTTCCCATGAGGGGAGGAAATTTTTCATGGAGGAGCCACATTAAAAATATTGAGGGAGATGTTAAGTTAAACTAAAACAAACTTTGTGCTTTCCATTTATGAAAAGGTTGTATCAGTAATATATAAGAAATGGCTCAGATTATTTTATTAACACCATTAGGACATGCAACTGTTTATAGCTTTAGTTGTGATGCCACAACTAAAGCTATAACTACTACTGCTACTGTTTGAGTGCAATGCTATTTGAAACTAAATTAAAAGGTAGCCTACTAGTTGCAATCTGGTTGTCCAAAGGATAGGTTTGGAACGCTAAGAGGGTTTATTTGCAACTCTCAGGGCTACTGCTACTACAACTATCCCACAGATGCACTACTAGGGCATAAATTAAAATTTTTCAAAAACTTTATGTTGAAACAAAAATTGATGAAAAACTACTAAGTAGCTGCTAGTCTTCAAAATGACATTGCACATATTCCGGCAAGTTCCTTTGCCATGTCGTCCTTTGCGGTCGAAAAAGAAAAATTAAGAAAAAAAAAAACAGTGACGTGAAATCGAAGAAACAACAACAAACTCAAAACAGTGAAAAGACTTCAGAAATTAGATTAGGCAAACATTCCTTTGTTAGAGATCAATGCATTCTATCTAATGATTAGATTTGGGTACTTATAATCATACGAGTCCAATGATTCGGTCACCTGTCGCTTGTTTTCCAGTTCTTGTATAGTCACAGTGATTCAATTTAGAGACACACAGGTTGAATCAAGAAAGCCGAATTGGGAGAATAGATAGGAAATTTATAATTTGGGCCATATATTTGCACATTAGGATGGGAGTTGGGGGTAAAGTATAGCGAGTCTGCATGTAAAATGTATTAGCTAGAATTATTCTGACATTTATGAAGTAGTTTTCTGACCTCACTTCTTGCGTGTGGTTGCTATAATTAACTTTTTGGATTTAGTCGCTATAATTAACGAGTACCCAGATTGGTTCTAAGACGATAAATTTACATTGTTTTAAAATTTAATAAAAAAATATTTTTCCAGCTAAAAGTAAGGAGTGACATTAAAACTTAAAAGGAACACCTCCAAAAGGAAAATTAAAAATAAAAGGGGACTACCTCTATTTCGTTCCTTGGTTTTTACGCTGAGGTTTGAGTTTTGTCCTAATTCTTTGAGAACGACTCCTGAATCAAAAAAGCTGATGAATTGTAATAAGAAACTTCTAAAAGAACAAAAAAACTTTGGTGTAGCAAAGATGAAACAGAGGAGAAAGATAGTTTCTCATATACGGGATAATTTCTGTTCGTTTTAAATTTAATGTTGATCCATATTTTAGAGTGAAAAAACTTTTATACTTAATATCTGACCTTTTTTTAAATTCTGCTATGGAATTCCCCATTCCAGTGTTAAATTCTCCTGGAAAATTCCCTAACTTGGCTTTCCACTAAAATCGCTCTGTGAAAAACCCTCACAGAAAATAAATTTCCAATGGCTGTGGGGCGTCTTGCCATTCCAAGAGATAGAGCTATTGGATCTTTTTACTATGCTGAATCAAATGGTTCTCCCAAACTTTTTACCAGATGACTGTGGAAAAAGGGGTTTGGGCTTGTTTTAAAAGTAGTCACAATCTTCATTTTTACTTTTAGAGGCTAAATAATGATTGGTACTTACGTGTTAGCCCGACAACACTCAAGAAGTTTGCTCTGTTTGTCTGAGAAAAACCTGTTTACTATTTACAATATGTTATATCTTCGTTTCAATGAAAAAACTCATATGTTCTGAATTATTTACTCAAAGTAAAAATTTTCTCCCAGCTGTTGACGGATTCTTCAAAGTGAAATTTCCCACAGGAACACTGGTTTGTTTATTTTTTTCTTTCTTCATATTTATGAACTATATTCATTTACCTTTGCAATAAATGAAGCAAATCTATCGAGCATTACTCGGACCAGATATTTGTTTAAAAGGAGGCTTTCGAATTTGGATACTTATGCTCTTTCCAAATATAATAATTGCTGTTAATCGCTAATTCAGTATGGACCTTCAAAGATAATACCTTTTTTCTTATTTTAGATACGGCTTTTATAGCCTACCTTTGTTAGTGTCGCCCTTGTTAAAACCGGTTTACCTGTAAATTGAACCATTAAATGCAGAATCATTAAATGCATGGGAAATATTTACCCGAATATAAGTACCAAGGACTGATATTGGTAACGCTGTAGATTTGCGGCTCTTCAGAAGGAAAAACTAAAGGAGTAGCATCTTTAAATTAGGCTATATATTTTTGTCTTTAAATTTACTTATGTGACAATTAACTCCCCTCTAAATAATATGGAAGAAATTATATATTATCAAAAACTAATTTAGAATTATAAATGAAGATATTAGCCTAAAAAAGGGGCTATTAAGAACGAAACGTGTTAGGAAAATAATTCATACTTCATTATATACAGAAAAATTTCGTTTAACACATTTGATGACGCTTCCACTATACTATACCCCAACCTGAACCGGTTTTTTTTTTGGGGGGGACCAGGGCAGTTGGTCTCGGCGTCGTGACCGATAAACTGCTCATCTTGATCCAATTTTTCACTTTGATTCACCTTTATTACTTATATTTGAGTCGGGAGGGGGGCACTGTAATTACTATTGCAAGGCAGAACCAGCCCCCTCTTTTATCTAATGTGCAAACCTATAGTGTAAATTATAGCCTGTATTTTCTCATGAATTTTACCATGATTCGCTCCTGTTTCAACCCGTGTACCCGTGCATGTATGGTGCTTTTTTATCCGATGTAATTGGATTCACTCCACGTGGATTTAGTCACAGAGTGCAGCTCAAGTATTTGATTTTTTTATATTATTAGAAAACCGTTATCAAACAGTTAGTGGTAACGAACTGTAAGTAAGGAGCGACCTGGCTCGATAATAATCCGAAACTCAGATAACTTCGAAGACCACACTGCCTTTCCATGACACTATGCTTATACGTGGCTAAGGCCATTTTATTATGAGAATGAAAGGGTTGACAATTTATAGTCAGGAACAAGGTGAAGAAATACATTTAGGAACAAGGTGACGACATGTAGACAGGAACGAGTTGAAAAAATAAAGCCAGGAAAAAAACAATGATTTGTCGTCAGAAACACCGCCTCAACTTCTAGTCAGTTACAGGGTGACAACATACAGTTAGGAACAGGGTGACGACTCAAAGTCAGGTGCAGTGAGACGCCATTCAGTCAGAAACAAGGTGATGGCATGTCGTCATGTCCAGGGCGACGACTTACAGTAAAGAACTCGGCTAAGACAAGAAGTCAGGTACCGGGCAACAATATACAGGATATCCTCTATGGGGGGAGGGTAACATTGCATATATTAATGACAAAAAAGTGGTTAAGATATTTTTGGAATTAGAAATAAAAAAGATTTTCGTATGATGGATTTGATTTGTTTGTTCTAGGTCAATAGGAGCAGAATATTTTGTGCGTGGTTGTTTGTTTGTTATAAGCAGTGTGAGTATCAGTTTAAAATAAAGAAAGCACAAAAAATCTTATGAGGTATGTCTACTTTGGAAAAATGTTGCATGTAAACAACCAATTTCAAAGATTGTCAGTGCATACGGGAATCTTCAGTAGAAGTATAATCGATAATATAATGAAAAACAAACGTCCCTTTTATATATGCCATTATAGACTATACAAAGAAAAAAGGAGGTGGATGAGTCTTATCACTGTTGTTTTGAATATTTCCCACCAAGTGGAAACTGGCCAGAAGTTAGTAATCGCGTTAACATGCAGCTGCTATTCACAATCATTAACCCAGATAGAAATACACTATCCAGCCTATTATTATTTTGTCTGTTAGAACAAGAAGTATGATTTTATTAATACTTCGGATCTTTTCTATTATACCTATGCAAATTAATTAAATTCCTATTTTTATAGCATATATACCAACCATTCTCGTAATTTAAATGAAATGAGCAACTAAAGGCTGTGTCAAAAAGGCAAGCAAGTATGTATAAACAGTCTCAAGGTAATATGAGAAAAAGGTTCAAATACAGAAAACAGGGTCTTAAGGATTCGTAAAATAATGTTCATAACGTTAAGGATAAAACCAAACCAAAAACGTTTTGCCTTCAATCTGAGGATTGTTTTGATTTTTGTCTTGTCTTGCCTTTTGTCTGTTATCTGTAATTTAATTTGAATGTCCAATTCATCGGCATCCAAACTGCACCCAGTCACAATTGAATAAAACAATGAGCCAATGCAGAGAAATAATAGAAATACCACTGACCAACTTTTTGAGTATATGCGCTCTTTTTCAGGTTCTTTTCTGAAAGATAGAGCCCAGAATCAATTTACGTGGAAGTTAAATTCCCTTATTTTTCAAGATTATTCGATAGATCTGTCAGTAGGTTTCATATTCAGAGTTAAGATGGATAATATTGAATTTGAAACTGGTAAAAAAATGAGTTATGTTCCACGAGCGTCGGAGGGGTTGGGAAGAAACTGTTTGGAATCAATATGCTAAAGTACTATAATACTGTTAAATAGTTCAAGTACTATGAAATTTTAAGGGTAACAAATAAAGATATTAGGGATTGACTATTACGATTTATAGTATTGGGTGGGCGTGCCCACCCAATTTCGCATCATTTTAGAAACAAGTGACGGCATTGGTTCGTCCAAAATATCACTGCGGAAGGCTTCTGAGCCAAAATTGTGTTTGTGGGAATTGAGAGAGTCAGCCAAAAAATTATAATCTCCTCCATCCATGTGATAAGACTTTGTGAAGCGAAAAGGCAACTCTGATCCCTCTTAGGGCATATAAAGACGGGTTCAACAATAATGAGCGACTGATGAGGAGTCTACTCTAGTCTATCAGAACTCGGCATATATTACCACCAGATAACCATTCAGTAAATTTTTCAACACTGAAGACTCAAACATTCACACTCACTGTGTTGAGAGGCCATGGCACTTTTTTTTGAAACAATAGTAAATTATCAGGAATAACGAGTTTGTACCTGTAGCAATATGTGGCTGGATTCCTCCTCCTTCAAAATCACAAGCCTGGGGATCACCTTCACCATTGCCTCAAGCATGCAACAAAAGTGTATCCCCCGGGTCAGACACGTCACCTGCCAGAGCAACGGAGACTAAAGCTACACATGAACACAGTCAATCATCTGTTGATTTAGGCAAGTTTGACCTTAGGTTGGCTTTAGTCTTCAAGAATTTGTAGCTATATCAACAAATGTATATTTCTCTTTAAATTTTGTATCTTTTAGTTGGCTTTTGTTTTAAATTTTTTTTTAATTTTTTTTTTTTAGTATAAGTTTTTCAATTGACACATTTCTTAATTTAGCTTCTACTCTATAAGTGAACTGCGGTGAAAAAGAATGCCCTATTTTTGGTGACCTATATTTACGAATAGAATTTGCATTGTTTTGATTATTACTTCAAAGAAGGGGTTTATATTTTTGTCTTTCTTATTATGCTTATTATATCTTTCTTAAATATCTTATTACGCTAAGTATTTCCCTTTCCATCGTTCAATTATTTCCCCATGTTTGAGAGCTTTCCCTTGAACTTTGAGCCTACTGGCTTGGACAAAAGACTGTACAAATCCTGAGCTTAAAACTGGAATAACTGGGATATCAATAGCCCCCCCCCAAAAAAAAGCGAAATCGTAATTATTTGAAAAGTTTGTGGTGCACCACGAAACTCCAAACAGCCCAGGTACATTGGTTTTCTTTATCATCTCTTCAATTATTGACTTATAAAAAGCAAAGACACCAGAAACAGA
Source organism: Artemia franciscana (assembly GCF_032884065.1). Taxonomy (NCBI): domain Eukaryota; kingdom Metazoa; phylum Arthropoda; class Branchiopoda; order Anostraca; family Artemiidae; genus Artemia; species Artemia franciscana. The sequence goes on from NC_088867.1 coordinate 55,153,050, forward strand.
TTATCAAATTGTTAAAGCCAGTCTTGGGTTATCTAACCCACAAATATTTGCTGTGGCAAACCTGCCAAATTAACTTATTATAGTTAGTCAAGACGAACCCTATTAATTTAACCCCCTGTGTCAGTGAAGTTATCCAAGTAAACTAGCGGTGTAAGTCAAATTACTATTTTTTATTTATTAGATTTAACCTCATCTCGTATCAATGGCGTGGCCTTTATAATTCGGCCTTTAGTTTATAGACCTCTAAAATCTAAAATTTATAGACCTCTAAGGAATTGTACCTGAATTATATACTGAGTGTCTTGCCAATTAATCTGCGAGATAACTTCTCCATCGACTTTAGATCTTATGTTACTCCTCAAGGACGTTAAAGATGTTGCTGATGAATTTTCTAATGCTTATGATCCATTTTCAATATTAGTTAATCACGGTTCTCAATATGTTTGGGGACATTATTTTTCTTCTATAAAGGTATTTGGCTGTGGTTTGACGACCAAATTGTTAAAGAGGTGTCAAAAGAAGAACTAGTGGATAATTCCTATGATGGAGGCAAGTCAAGCTAATATGTGCTTACCTATCGAAAAAATGATTCTACTCGATATGCTATAACATTCTTGGCCGATCAATTTCTCGAACATATCGAAGGTCTATTCCAGAGAATCAAGAAATCAAAGAAAGTCAAACTAAGAATCAAGGCAGGTGAAATCAAGAAGAGGCAGGAGAATTAAAACAAGAATAGAGTTATTCGGAAGAGATGTAATTGGCCACCCAACCCTGACAGACTCTTGTTTTCTGATGAACTTATTTTTAAGAACCAGGCTTATTGCGACCAATAACTGACTGAATTGCATTTCTTGCGGAAGCAAAACGTGCTAAATTACAACAGCAAGAGTAAATTATTAGATCAATTTCACTGAAATTTCCTGTGCTTTCTTCATTTATAATGAAAAGACCGAATGTCACCTTTAATATTATTACTTATGAATAAATTTTTTCAGAAAAAAGAAGAAGAATGTAATGCGAAATTCGATTGCCCTGCAGAATTTCTGGTTTCCAAGAGTAAATAAGAAGCACTCGCTAGTAAGTGTTTAGAAATTGCAAAAGCGGCATCAGTTTCTTCAAAGGCTCTCCGAACTTCATATGCTGTTCACTGTTTAGTTGCGAATCAGAAATAAACCCACGCCATTGCCAAAAACTGATATTACCAGCCCTAATGAAAGTCAGTGAAATAATGTTTGATATGCTAACAGCTAATGACCTCAAAACTATACCCTTGTCGAATAATAATGTTTCAAGAAGGATGGTGGACATTGCAAGTGATATTTTCAAGCAGATTGTTGAGCATATAAAGGTGATGAAGATGTATGCGTTGCAGCCTTATGAAAGCCCAGATGTGTGATGTTTAGCCCAGATGATTGTTTTGTCCGATATCAAGATCATTGTGACATACGAGAAAATATTCTGTTTTGTCAAAAGCTACAGTCGAGAACAACAGGAGAAGAATTATTCAGGGTGATTGACCAATTTTTCTCAGAAAGGGGCATTTTGTGGGACTTGTAACTATCAGTTTAGAGTGATGGGGATGCCACCTTAAGAGAAAAGAATAATGGGCTCATGGCCTGCATAAAGAAGAAAAATCCCAATGTGAAGTGGTTGCACTCCATCATTCAAAGGTAAGCTCTTGCATCGAAAGGACGAATGCACATCTGCATGAGACCCTCAACAAAGCTGTAAAAGCAACCAGCTTCATCAAAGCCGGATCTCTGAACTCAAGACTGTTCAATTTGCTTTTCAAAGAGGTGTGTTCAAAACATCAACATTTACTTCTGCACTCAGATATTCGCTGGTTGTCCCCTTAGAAGACTTTTCGAACTCTGACAAAAAGTTCATATGTTTCTTCTGGCTCAAAAGTCTGCATTCAGTTCACTCTTTGAAATCCAGGACTGGGTCAGCAGTCTGGCCTATCTTGCCGATATTTTCGACAAACTTAGTGACCAGAATCTCTTAATGCAAGGTTCCTGGACGGCCCAACTGTCTCTGAATTTGAAGATGGGCCCTTTCTCCAAAAAATTGGAGTTCTGGCTTAATAAGGTTCTAAGAAACTGCGTTAGTGTCTTCCCGACCCTTGATAAGCTTGTGGACGATAGTGAAACTGACAACCTCAACACAATCTGTGATTTTATTCAGGAGCAACTGACAAAGTTGCGAGATGACCTATGTCATATTTCCCATCGATTATGGCCCAACATAGAACTCAAGATTGGATTCAAAATCCATTTGTTGGAGATGCAACCTCATCCCCACTCTTAGGGACAAGATTAAAGAAAATTTAATTGAACTTTCAAGTGATCGCACCTTAGAACTCAAGTTCCAAAAAGTAACTGCTTCCCAGTTTTGGTTGGAGGTGAAAGGAGAACATAAGGAGCTAAATGAAATCACCCTGTCTTGTTTGCTGCTATTCAGATCTACTTACCTTTGTAAACTGTCATTTTTGGAAATGTCATTGATCAAAACCAAACACAAAAACAGACTTGAGTGTAAAAAAGATATCTTATAGTTGCCATTAGTGATATTGAGTCAAGACGTTGCTAATTTCCAATTAACATAAAAATTTCTTATTTGAAATAGAATTTATTAGCTATTGTAAGAATATTATTGGCTTAAGATTATGATATATTAGCTTTAAAATATTATATAAACAATAATTCTTTTACCATCTTGTCTTCTAAAAGTAATAATAATTGTCTGCTTGTCTGCTAAAAGTAACAATATCAAAAAGTAGCAATAATAATTTAGTACAAGTGTAATTTTAGTATAAAATAGTCAGAAAATCATGGAATTTTAGTTTCAGAGTCTTTGAGAAAAGCTTCTTATGTTAGTCCTGGTGCTGAGAAGAAGTGCAGTGGATCTGGTTTATAATTGTTTAAATATACTTTTCTAGAATATTCAACGACATCTGATAAAACTAAAACATCACTTCCTAGGTATAACTTAGTGTAAACTAATAAGTTTACATTTAAATGATTTCCATTTTACTCTTATATATTCTTCTTCAGAAATATTTTCCCCTGTTAATATCTAAAACAAAATTTGTCTATTGAAGGTAATTTTGTGTCACTTGTTTTTTCATAGATATTAATATATTCATAGGGATATATCCTTTTCTTTATTATTTCTTTAAATTCAACATTCAACATTCAACGCCAGTGATGATGAAACAATAAATAATCTAAATATTTTCAGATTCAAAACCACTGGAAAAATTTATCAGAAAATGAAATTTAGAATAAAGTCAATCTGAAATCCTTGAATATGATTTTTAACCAGCTCCACATAGCTAAATGTGCTTTTTAGAACCAAGTGAAGCTGTCTAACCCAATGGAGCCATTTGAAGGAAAAATTGCGAGACAAAAACCAACTATGCAAAAAGTTATGTGAAAAAATGACAAGAGGAGGATGATGTCAACCAGTCTACTGTTTCACAAAGACATCAACCTCATTTATAAGACAACTAACAATAATGTTCAATTGCCGCACAAGCCATAAGGCTTTTTGGCAATTTTTAGTATTAATTTTTTAAATAAAATATCTATATAATGAATAAAAGCCTACCATGTCGCTGTGGAGACCGCCGAAGAGCAGCAGCCCAACCATAAATATTAACAAGAAGAAACATTTCTAAAACAATTTTGCGTGAGGAATGCATTCGAATAGCAATAGAGTCGAATAACATTCTATAAATTGTACAGCAATGTGAGTGGAGGGAGATATGACTGGCGTGTATCATTTTCTACTCTATTGTTACAAATACTTCACAACTACTGTGGCTGCACAAAGAACATATATTTTATCGGGCCTGACGTGCACACATGATATTATTCTGATTAGATGGGTGAAAAGCGAAAGAGCTCGGCAGAAATTTCACAAACATTTCCTTAGAGATCCAATTATTTAAATTTACGTGAAATGAATCCCCTGAATTCGGTTTAAATTTTAAATGGACATGTGGGAATTAACCCTAATGTTAGTAATTTAAGGTTGACAATGTGCTTAATACTAAGTAAAACTCAGGGTTAATGAAAAGAGCTTCCAGACATCGTGATTGCCTCGGGATTCTGCACTTAAATGCACAAGGTTTATCGTCACCGTTTGATAAATTGAAACTTTTGTGTGTGGATTGTTCTTATCAAGATATCATTGATCTCTGCAAAACTTTTGTCAAAAAAACATCTGACATAATTTTCGAAATTCCAGGGTATGCTTTGCGAAAAGTGAAAACGCATAACTATGAGCAAAGATTGTCTTGCAATTTATATATTAGATACTTTGAATTATAAGATACGTGAAGATCTGTCAAAACATGCTGAAGGTATTTTGGAGTCTTTGTTCATTGAGGTATATACTTCATCCCGGGAGGTGATAATTGTGTGAGAAGTGCATAGACCACCGAGTGGTTCTTTTTTGTTGTTTTTTCAAGTGTTTAATGAAGGTATTTTGTCTAAGCATCAGCAACCTTGTGAAATAATATTAATGGGTGATTTTACTATAAACTTCCTGAAGAATAATAACTCAGTACCGGCTGATTTTCTTTAAGCGATGCTGAATCATTGCCTCTTACCCACGATCATGTTTCCGACTAGAGTTACTAAAAAGTCAGCTACTTTATTAAATAATATAGTTTCTTCTCTAGTTAAATATGAAAGTCATGTTTTGGTTCATGATATTTCAGACAATTTTCCAATAATTTGTAATTTGTTGATCCCAAATAAGCAAACCAAGCCTCTGATTATCTAATCTGTCTGAAAAAAAATCTTGCTCAGCTTAATGCTAAACTTCTTCAGCAGACTTAGGATTTTATTGGTGAAAGAAAAGAACTAGATATAAATTCTAATAAATTTTATGATATTGTTAAACAAGCTTTTATTGATTATTTGTTCTAAAACTCCAAATAAAGTGCCACCAAAAAATACCGATCACTAAACTCATGGATGACAAATGGTCTTCTAAAATACTCACAGCGGAAAGATTACTTATAGAACAAATATAATAATTGTCCTTCACCAGCTAACCTGCAAAATTTAAAAGAACATAAAACGTTTATAAGTCACTGATTAGAAAGTCAAAACCACGTGTTATGTTTCGAAGTTTAGCGAAACCAGAAAAGATATGAGGGAGACTAGAGAAATTATTAAGTCGGTGATTAGACCAGCTTCCCGTATTCCCAATCTTCCTAATTTACGTATTTGATCCGGATTTTGACGATTCTATCTTTCAGGAGTGGCCCGTGGATACTCTTTTACATGGCTCGCAAACCTTGGAACTGCACTACACTTCAGTTTTTTAATGTTTGTGTCAGTCATAAACACAATTACATGGGTTCGTTTTGAGGCCCATTCAACAGCTAGTTCCAGATTGGTCACGCAGTTCCAGATTGTCTAGGGCATCTGTAATACAGGAATCAATATTTGGAAAACACTGTTTTTTTCAATTGATGTCTTAAGCAGGGAAAAATATTGGTTCATCATGACCCAAATACTGGCATCAATTATTTGCGATTCGTTTGCTCCACGGGTATATAACCTTTAATTTATATTTCTGTTTTTTGTTGTTGTTTTTTTATATTTGGAATACATGGTATATTGAAGATTTGAAAGCTGAATTTGTCAAAAAAATACAAATTCAATTCCTATGGGTACTTATTAGTTTTGCCAACTATGTGGTTGGAATCCAATTTGTATTTTAAGCTTAATTTTAATATGTAATGAAGGCATTAATATGTATTAATAAACAAAAAAATGTAATGAAGGTATTAATATGAAGGTTATTTTAATATGTAATAAAGCCAATGGACATTAAAAAAAATTGGCCTTTTCTACCCTTAATTGCTGGCACATATCTGTCATGCGGCTCCACCACGCCTAGGGTGCGTGGCTCGTTCCACATCCCAACTATGCTGAAATCTCTTTTTCTTGAGTCAAAACAGAGCAGAGAGCAGATATACTTTCAAGCAAGTTTTGCTAGTCTTTGAAACGGACAGCTTTTTTCCTTTTTTTTTACAAGGACAATTAGCTTTTTTACAGGGACAATTAGCAAGATGGTCACCCTGCTATGGCAGAATTCGAACTCTTGGCCCAGAATTGCCAAGCACGGTATCAATCCGCTGTGCTGCATCAAGAGTTGCAGCAAATGGTGTTGAAAAGATATCGGACGTAATCAAAATTGAAGAAAACAAGAAATTGTGGTTAGAAGATAAGTGACAGCGGAAATCAGAACGAGTCACTAACGAAAATGAAGAAACACAATTCATTTTGCCATTGTGATGATTGTAACGATCATGAACGCCATCGCTTGGATTCATTATGCCCAAAAACCAGGAGCCACCCTACTTAAGATCACCACAAGCAACATATTGGAAGGAGCGTGCAATACTTCGCTCCTAATCTGGAAGATGTTTTTCTTATCTCTTAATGTGCTGAAAGAGGAGGAAACGTCTTACATCGTCATCCAGATTGTGATGACGTGTTTCTGATAGAATTGTGTTTCTAATAGAGCGGATTATATAAAAAATAGCCACATGGTAAAGAAGAATTCGATAATTGTTTAGTTCATTCAGGTTTTTTGCAAAGAGTTATTATTTGTGATTTGGTAAATTTTATCACAGTTAGTTTACCTATTGCTGCAAAAAGAGGAATATATTAACAGTTAGCAGAAGACAGTGCACCATTCGCTTTGTTTGCCGAGAAGAAAATTTTTCCCATTTTCGACTGGACAACGTCGGAACTAATTCAATGTTTGTAGAGGAGAGAAAATATTGTCTGGAAAATCATTAATGTTAAGCTACGGCGATACCATATGACTGTGCATATTGGATTTGTTTTTGCATCTATTGTCTCAATTGCATGACTGCGTGGCAGCGTTCAACAGCACTTGCATAATAACACTACAAAATTGAGGATACAGGATCGGGAGGATGATATACATAGTCCTGTCCATTTATTGTATCCTCAATTTGAGGTGCTTTCTGGAGCCTATAGTAAGTAGAGTAATGAGTATGATATTTGCGGCGGTTGCAGTCTTTACATGTGCTAATTGCACTAATTATTATCAAAGATCTACACTGCCCAGCCATTACAAAGACCAACAAGAATAAAATACCCACAGTGAACAAACAAACCGGACTACAGAATGTAGAAAGAAAATATGAGAACTAAAACGACGCGGATATTTTGGCTGTATGAAATCGAGGCGTCTTCACTGCTGACAAAAAAAGATAAAAACTATAAAAAAGCGAAAATCCCAAACAAAGAATAGGGAAAAAAGAAAACTTAGAATAGGGCCACCAAATGGCTCCGGTATAAAAAAAAATTTTCTACTATATATATTTACTTGTGCTAAGATCGAGAACCGCGACCGTGTGAATCCGTCAAACCCATCATGGATCAAACCGCAGCACATTATTGGAATGAAAAATGACGAGAGCGCACTGGAAAAATTGGCAAGGATGGCAATTATCATAACCAAAGCTGTAATGGTATATGTAATGACCGAATGTGTCATTGCAATGATTGTATGTTTCTTGGGCGAAGAGGGCTACAAACCACTCAGGTTTTATGCTCTCTCATTCGGGACATATTTTTAAAAGGTATATCTGTTAACGTTTTGTCAAAACGAGAACCTCATCCGATTTTTAGTGAAGTTGTTGAGGCACAAGCTGTAACCTTGGTGAAGGACTGCCAGAAAGTCGAGTTTCCAGTAACAAAGGAGCATGTACGAAGCTCTTTAGGACAGATAGCGAAAGAAAAGGATTTGTCTCATAAATTTTTTAAAAGATGGGATACCAGGGAAAAATTTCATCGACAACCTTTTAAAACGAAACAATGACCTGACAGTGCGTATTGCGTAACCGACACATGGGGGCAGGGCGACCTTGACAGAAGAGAATTCACAATTTTTTCACTAACCGTGGTTAACCCAAGGATGGGTTAACCGTGTTGGCCTGTGTTAATCCTAAAGGTGAGTACTCCCCCCCCCCCGCAGGTTGTGTACAAGGGTTCTATGATAAACAAAAATTTACTCGAAACAGTTCTACAGGATGTAAGGGAATTCCATAGCGAATCAGGAGGGATGACGAAGGATGTGTTTTTCGAATGTATGCAAGAATTGTTATCCTCATGGCTAGCTGCAAAGGGGTATGAAAAGGTTGTTTTAACTATGGATGGCCAAACGAGTCATATATCATTGAAGGTATCTGAATTTGCTAAGGAAAAAAACATTACGCTATTGTGCATATTAACGAATGCCACTCACCTTTTGCAGCCCTTGGACGTAGGTATATTGAAGAACCTTAAAAACAATTGGAAGAAGCACGCAGACCTCTGGACAAAAGGAAACGTGGATGAAAAGGGCAATAGGATAGAAATTATCAATAGTGGCCCTCCGAAAGTGGTCAAGATGTCTTTTTGTCAGCATCTTTCATATATCATTAGACAAACCATGACCCCAGAGATATGTAAAAATGCGTTTAGGAAAAGTGGAATTTTTCAATGGAATTCCCTTCACGTAGATTTTAGTAAGTTAGCTGACCTAAGGTCTAATCAGGATGTACTTAGGCCAACAAAGAGTGTAATTTTACCAGAATGTGCTGGAATAGACCAACAAAACACAACAAACAACAGCCAGGGTTAAATAAATAGCTCTAAAATCATAGGCCAGCCACTTCTACAAACCAAAATCAAAATAATCAAAGATCATTTAGAGAGAAGCATTAAGCAATGTACATTACGGGACTTTCTCTCCACGACGGACCAATTTGGACAGGTGCTACAGAAATGACTGGTCTGTATGAATACTGGAGGTCTGTGGAAAATAACTATCAGTCAGAAGTAGGAGCAACCTCAATGAACCTCTGGGAATCGGAAACTTGACTCGCAAGGGAATCGGAAAGATAAGGCCATTCGCAGGTTAATAAACCCTCAGGTAAAGGCTTTCTTAAACCCATCAAGTTGAACTATTAAGTTCACATACATTTTCCGGTTTATTCTTTAATCTGTGTTGCTGATGTATTGTATATTATCATAGTTATTTAATATCAAGTACCTGCTACCTGCAGCTCCTTCCAATAATTTTGAAAACAAAAATGATATAGATTTCAACAATTTAATTTTGACCATTCTACGTTTCAGGAGTGACATCGTTCAGTTGGCTTTGGCAATTTTTAGCAAATCCTGCGGGGTATAAATGGGTCAACACAATCCATTTTATTTGTGAGATGATTGTTTCGATCTTGAACTCCATTGCATGGATCCATTATAACCCAAAACCAGGAGCCACCCTCCTTAAAATTTGCACCAGCAAACTATTGGAAGGAACGTGCAATACGGCGCTCCTAATCTGGAAGGCGTTTTTTTTCTCTTTTAATGTGCTGAAAGAGGAGGAAACGTCTTACATCCTCATCCAGATTGTGAGTGCAGTTGTATGCGAGACGCTTCTGCCAAGGGTATATAGCCTTTGATTTATATTTGTTTTTTTTTATTTGGCATACATGATATAATGAAAGTGTCAAAAAAATATTATTTTTGGTATAATGAAAGTGTCAAATTTAAATTTTAATATGTAATGAAAGTATGAAAGCTCTTAAGTTTTAATTTTGGATGTAAATACACTCAATGCACTAAAGCCAATGAACATTAAAGAAAAAAAATTGCCTTTTCGAGCCTTTATTGCTGACACATATTTGTCATGCGGCTCCACCATGCCTAGGGTGCGTGGCTCGTTCCACCTCCCAACTATGCTGAAATCTCCTTTGCTTGGGTCAAGAGACAGCAGACAGCAGAGGTACTTTCAAGCAAGTTTTACCAGTCTTTGAAACAAATTCTGTTTCTTTACCATCGCTCTAACAGACAGCCTTTTTTTCTTTTCTTTTTTTTTTACTGTCAATGAGATCCTCGCTCTTATTCATTTTTATTCCCTGATAAATATCATCTGACGAATGTTCTTCATCACTTCTCGAAGTTGTAAGTCTGAATTGACAAGTGGGTATGTATTGACAAGTATTTACAACAAATATGCTTTGACTTCATTTGACGCATTTCTGCTGATTTGTTATCTGAACTAAATTGCACTTAGTCGTTTTGGCATAACCTCAAGCTTCTGACCCATAATGAAGACTTGCAACTTCTTTTATCTGAAGTGAACTTTTCTGAATTTTCAAATCAACTAAATGACCTACATTACTTCTCAACAGGATATTTACTTGCTAATTACCATTTCAATTACAATCTAGTACATGCTTAGTCATTCCCATTAGCGTACTGACTTTGCGCCAAAATAAACAGGTTATTCATCAACCTCTAATATTTGTCCTCCAAAATTAGCTTTAGTCCCACATTAAACCTCTGATTTACTCCTAAACTAAATGAAAAACATGTTTATCTACTGCAAGTAAGTAGCAACATTAAGATTCAAAACAAACACAAAGTATTCCGTATGTGAAGGGGTTACCCCTTTCTTCCTTAATACCTTGCTCTCTGAGATAAAGTTTGACTGTTCTTTCCATTTTTTTTTGTAACGACTCCTGAAATACAATGGCATTTTAAATAGAACAAGAAGCTTTTTCTAAAAATACTAAAAACTTTACCGTAAGGATTGATAGGTGTTAAGGATGGGAGAAACCCCTTCAGACACGAAATAATTTTGTTCGCTTTTGTCACTTTTTAAATCTTAGCCGCCTAAAAAAAAATTTAGTTTTTGCTTTTTGTCTTGAAAAACTTCATTTTTTCTGGATGTAACAAAAAAAATCATTTTTAATTATGAGCCAGTTCAGACATAAGAATGTTTTAAGTTTTTCGTGACTATTTTTCCTTAGTCCAGTGATTCATGATAGATCTGTGCTACTAATGATAAAAATAAAGAAAATAAAAAAGAGCCAGCCGTCTATATCAATTTTTATAGTATGTTATCGTATATTAGACCAGCTATTTATTTATTTTTTTTTTTGAATGGTGCCAGTTTTATTTTTCCTCGTTATTTTAGATAATATTTCCTCTAAGTCGATTTTCTAATTTAAATTAAGCTTTTATTTAAAAGACCTTTAACCGTAAAGTCAAAGATCGTAAAGTTATTATTTTCGCTGAAGTAATGTACAAAATAAACAATTGTTTTTATAAAATGAATTTAATTCACAGCCGATAACGCACTTAATTTCTTTTTTATTCTTTGAACGATTCCAAGGGTAACGTTCAAATTTATTCTTAAATTTTTTCATTGTGGATTTTTATTTGGTAGATGATAGATATGTTTAAAACCTGTAATGTACACTATTTCTTTTCTTTGCTTGTTTAGAGAATATAGACTATTTAGTAGTTCTCAATTGAAAGTAAGCAGTCAACATTATAACTCAAAACAAATAGAAACTATTACGTAGAGGAGAGAGACCGCCTCCTCCTTAGAAACTTGCTTTTGACTCTAAAGTTTGTTTTTTGTTCCAATAATTTGGAATAACTCCTTAAACACGAGGTTCATTTAATTTAAAATAATAAAATTTTGTGAAAAAACGAGGTGCAATAAGGTGTGGGCTACCTTATCAGATCATATATTTATGTTTTTTTTTTTTTGTTTCAGCTTCTCTTCTGGTTGTTCCCCATTTCTGGCCTGGCCTGTTTTTATTCGGAATGGGCTTTGCATTGTGGTTCGGAAAATTATCGTCAAACTACTGTCAAAACTATGGGTTGCTCTTCCCAGCTCTGCAAAGGAGTTGTTGCAAGTAAGTGTTTTCAATCTAATAAGATATTGTTTCTTTCTTTATATAAGGAAAATTTTGTGAAAAAAAGAGGTGCAATAAGGAGTGGGCTACCTTCATCATATCATATGTTTTTTTTTGTTTCAGCTTCTCTTCTGTTGTTCCCCATTTCTTGAAAAGAACTGGCATGGTTTTTATGGGATGGGCTTTGCATTGTGGTTCTGAAAATTATCGTCATACCACTGTCAAAACTATGGGTTTCTCTTCTCAGCTCTTCAAAGGAGTTGTTGGAAGTAAGTGTTTTCAATCTAATAAGATTTTGTTTCATCCTTCATCTAAGGAAAATTTTGTGAAAAAGAGGGGCAATAAGGAGTGGGCTACCTTCATCATATCATGTTTTTGTTTCAGCTTCTCTTCTGGTTGTCCCCCATTTCTTTGAAAGAACTGGCCTGGTTTTTACGGAATGGGCTTTGCATTGTGGTTCGGAAAATTATCGTCATACCACTGTCAAAACTATGGGTTTCTCTTCCCAGCTCTGCAAAGGAGTTGTTGGAAGTAAGTGTTTTCAATCTAATAAGATATTGTTTCTTCCTTCATCTAAGGAAAATTTTGTGCAAACAAGAGGTGCAATAAGGAGTGGGCTACCTTCATCATATCATATGTTTATGTTTTTTTCTTGTTTCAGCTTCTCTTCTGGTTGTTCCCCATTTCTATAAGTGCATATAAGTCTATATAGTGCAATGAGGAGTGGCTTACCTTCATCATGTCATATGTTTTTTGTTTCAGCTGCTCTTCTGGTGCTTTCCAATGTCTTTAACAAACATGGCCCGGTATTTACGCAATGGGATTTTGTATTTTTTCGTCATTTTATCTTCGAACAACTGTCAAAACTATGGGTTTTGTTTTCCCAGCTCTGCCATGGAGTTGTTCGAAGTAAGTGTTTTCAATCTAATAAGATATTGTTTCTTCCTTCACATAACAGTTAATCTGAGACACTTATTTAGGGAAATAATATGACCACGCGTTGGGCCACACTTTGGATAGTTGGACAGAGAACACAAGGTGGATGGAGTGGCGCTGAAACAAAATACTTAGAAGAAAAGTTTCTGAGCTATTTGTCACATCTCCATTCTTACAAATTACGATTCTGACTGCGTATACTCTATTCTTTGAATTTGACGAAAATATGTAAAACCTCAATAATAATTTGCTGAAACGGATTGTAAAGAAAAAAGTTAGTTTTTTCCCCTGGCTTTGATTGCTGCTAATTTCCAATTAAAATAAAATTTCTTATTTGAAATAGAATTTATTAGCTGTTTTAAGAATATTATTGGCTTAAGAATATGGTATATTAGCTTTAAAATATTATATAAACAATAATTGTTTTACCATCTTGTCTGCTAAAAGTAACAATAATTGTCTGCTTGTCTACTAAAAGTAACAATAACAAAAAGTAACAATAATAATTTAGTACAAGTGTAATTTTAGTATAAATTAGTCAGAAAATCATGGAATTTTAGTTTCAGAGTCTTTGAGAAAAGTTTCTTATGTTAGTCCTGGTGCTGAGAAGAAGTGCAGTGGATCTAGTTTATAATTATTTAAATATACTTTTCTATAATTTTCAACGACATCTGATACAACTAAAACATCACTTCCTAGGTATAATTTAGTGTAAACTAATAAGTTTACATTTGAATGATTTCCATTTTACTCTTATATATTCTTCTTCAGAAATATTTCCCCCCTATTAATATCTAAAATAAAATTTGTCCTTTGAAGGTAATTTTGTGTCACTTGTTTTTTCATAGATATTAATATATTCATAGGGATATATCCTTTTCTTTATTATTTCTTTAAATTCAACATTCAACATTCAACGCCAGTGATGATGAAACAATCAATAATCTAAATATTTTCAGATTAAAAACCACTGGAAAAATTTATCAGAAAATGAAATTTAGAATGAAGTCAATCATAAATCCTTGAATATGATTTTTAGCCAGCTCCACATAGCTAAATGTGCTTTTTAGAACCAAGTGAAGCTGTGTAACGCAATGGAGCCCTTTGAAGGAAAAATTGCGAGACAAAGACCAACTATGCAAAAAGTTATGTGAAAAAATGACAAGAGGAGGATGATGTCAACCAGTCTACTGTTTCACTAAGGCAAAAACCTCATTTATGAGACAACTAACAATAAGGTTCAATTGCCGCAGAAGCCATAAGGCTTTTTGGCAATTTTTAGTATTGTTTTTTAAAATAAAATATCTATATCATGAATAAAATCCTACCAAGTCACCGTGGAAACCGCCGCAGAGCAGCAACCCAACCATAAATATTAACAAGAAGAAAAATTTCTAAAACAATTTTGCGCGAGGAATGCATTCGAATAGCAATAGAGTCGAATAACATTCTATAAATTGTAGAGCAATGTGAGTGGAGGGAGACATGACTAGTGTGTATCATTTTCTACTACATTGTTACAAATACTTCACAACTACTGTGGCTGCACAAAGAAAATATATTTTATCGGGCCTGACGTGCACAAATGATGTTATTCTGATTAGATGGGTGAAAAGCGAAAGAGCTCGGCAGACATTTCACAAATATTTCCTTAGAGATCCAATTATCTAAATTTACGTGAAATGAATCCCCTGAATTCGGCTTAAATTTTAAATGGACCTGTGGGAAGTAACCCTAATGTTAGTAATTTAAGGTTGATAATGTGCTTAATACTAAGTGAAAACTCAGGGCTAATGAAAAAAGCTTCCAGACATCGTGATTGCCTCGGGATTCTGTACTTAAATGCACAAGGTTTATCGTCACCGTTTGATCAATTGAAACTTTTGTGTATGGATTGTTCTTATCCAGATATCATCGACTTCTGCAAAACTTTTGTCACAAAAACATCTGACGTAATTCTCGAAATTCTAGGGTATGCTTTGCGAAAAGTGACCACGCATAACAATGAGCAAAGATGGTCTTGCAATTTATATATTAGATACTTTAAATTATAAGATACGTGAAGATCTGTAAAACATGCTGAACGTATTTTTGAGTCTTTGTTAATTGAGGTATATACTTCATCCCGGGAGGTGATAACTGTGGGAGAAGTGCATAGACCACCAAGTGGTTCTTCTTTGTTGTTTTTTCTCCGGAAAAATTTTCCAAACAAGGGGTTCCACCTTGACCTTAAAAAGGATTAAAAATTAAATAAAACAAGTCTTAAAAATAAATTTGTGTTATTTTATCTTATCTGTGGACTAAAGTTCGTTTTCTAATGTAATACGTTGCGAGGGATTAAACGGATCCCCGTGTCCATGTCGACAACAAACACGAAAAGTGCAAAATTTGACGTATATCATTCTCTACGACTTCACGTCCTGATCTGCATTCACTTTTTTCATTTCAATATGTCGGACAAGTGTGTATGCTGCACTTCCTCCAAGGACAATGAAATTTGAGAGCCACCACAATCCAGATTTAACCTCTGAATACCAATAGGTTGCTATCACAGTTTGTGTGCATGCTTTAGCTGTGCCTGATATGTTATGTATAAGGGGCGACGTAACCTTGATCTGTAAACCAGTCACGTATCCAATCGCAAAGCCGAATATGCCCCCTAGAGTCATTTTTGTCCAATAGACACTATCAGAAAATCCAGCAAAATTTCTAATTGCTCCAATTTCACCAGCCATGGTCATTAAAGGAAGAAACAAGATAGAAGCGTTAACATTATTGTAAAATGTTAATAGCCATATATTATCATTTACATGTGACATAACCTTTTTAGTATAAATGGCATATAGGCTTACAAAAAGAGATGCCAACATTCCGAAGAATGTGCCAAACACCGAAAGGGAGCCAGTTCATCCTTCCTGGTCGACTCCTAGCCAAAATCCGAAGACTATGACAACACAGCATAAGATGGCTCCAGTAGATGTCTTAGTTTTAAGAATAATATATGTCATTAGGACATTAAAGACGGTTGTTAATGATCTTCCCACATAATAAAATGACACTCCAACATACTTCAAACATAAGTTATTGAATGTTATCATAGATATGAAGACCAATGACAGAGGCAGCACCTTTCTCAAAGTCTCTTTATTCAAGGCCAGGTCTGGAAAAGAGATAGCTTTTGGAAAAAGTTTTGCAAAAATTGATAGAAGATAGCAAATTAGTATTGTAACTAAACACTGAAACCAAGTTACAAATAATGGAGCGTCTAAGGTAGAATTGTCTGTTGGTAATAAGCTTTTGTTCACGAATACCAATGATATTGAAATAAACCAGTACACAGACACTACCAAGAATATTGTCACATATTGCTTCATCAAAGAATCATTAGTTCCTTCTTGATGTTGTGACTCCATTCTATTCAAGAATATGGATAATACTTGGACTTCAAGGTTAAAAATCAGATTGTGACTATTGGATTTTTTTCTTGCTTAGGATGAGATCACCTTTGTATTCAAAAATTTATTAGTTGTCTAATTACTAAGAAAATTGGGTATATCCTTTTGCACCTTTCTTAGTATTAATATTAGAAGCTGATCCATGAAAATAAAATCAACTTTTTAACTTCAAGAGATAAGATTTAAACATGAAATCATCATGAAATGACACCATTTTATACAATCCAAAAAAAAGCCTTATACCAGATTTGCTTCACAATCACACTATGTCTTGGCTTTATCTCCAACAAAAGTTCGATCTATATTATGAAACTCTACTGGTGCACTTCGTTTTTTATATCTGATTCTAGTTTTAGGAGTTACGGGCTATTTCATTTTTACCATAGGAAGCGATCGTCTCTTAATAGGTTATCATCTTTTAATTTAATCATCATATAACATAAGTATTACGCTAACTATTTTAAAATTATATCCTTAATCCTTACATAAGCCTGCATGGTGCTGCGGATAGCGTATTGAAATTCTACTCCGAAGGTTGCAGGTTGAATTCCCACCACAGGCAATTTTTGTATATTTGTCAATTTAAAGTCTAATCAAAACTTCGATTAACAACTACTATGAATGCTTTATGTAAATAAGTTTAGCAAAGAACAAATAACCATATAAATTATAAATAACTAGACCGATCCTTAACATAGTTCTAATGGTGTACTTTGTAGTTCAGTTACTATTGGCTATAGTACGTTCTTTAATATGAAACTTAAATAATCCCTATTAAATTAACAATGCCGATCCCTTATATAAAAACTAGGAAAATACCGGAATATATTTAAATTAGTTTTGTTTGTTGTATATGCCATGGTTTGTTCTTTTACTAGGTTTCAGCCATCTCTACAGCCATGATACCGATGACACCACATAATTCCAATTTATCCAGGTTGCAGCGGTAGCTAGCAACCTAGTAATAATCAACAAGGCCGATTCCTTATATGTTTTTTTGCGCATTAGAGAACTTATAATCAAGTCTCATATGTAATGTATTTTTCATAAGTCACTGATGGTGTACTGGTAAGTATACCGGCTTGTTGCGCTGATGACCAGAGTTAGATTCCCCGTCGGAGGGAGTTTTTAATATATTCACTTTAAATGACAATGTACAAGCTTAAACTATAGTTAAGTTGCCTATACAAATTAGTATAGGAAAGAGTTTGTTCACTATTATAACACGTTCTTGATTTCTATGCCAATATATTTTCCGTGTTGTTCAAGCCAAGAGACGGTAAGTTTTCTGGTAGGGGTTTTGGACAAAGCAGTTCTAATAGCGTGTTTCTTGTTTCGATTTGACTCTATTTTTAGGAGTTATGGGCTATTGTACTTTTTACTAAGGGACGTGATCATCTCTTACTAGGTTGATGAAAGCTATCGCTGCAACCCGGATTGCTAGCTACCGCTACAACCAGGTAGCTAGCAACCTAATAATAATTACCCAAACCGATTCCTCACATCATATTTTTAGCATATTACAGAATTTATTATCATTTTTTATACGTAAAATATTTTTCGAGTCTCTGCTGGTATACTGGTAAGCATACCCGCTTGTCACACGAGTGACCGAGGTTTGATTCCCTGTCGGAGGGAATCTTTAATATTTTTACTTTAAATAATATGGTACTAGCCTATTCTATAGTTAAGTTCCCAATACAAAAAGTATAGGAAAGGGTTCGTTCTTTATAATAACACTTATCTTGATTTTCAAGCCAATATATTTTGCTTGTTGTTCAAGCCAAGAGACGGGAAGTTTTCTATGTAGGGGTTTTGGACAATGCAGTCCTAATAGAGCACTTCTAGTTTAGATTTTACTCCAATTTTAAGAGTTATGGGTTGTTGTAGTTTTTATGGCACTTGGTATGTACCAAGTGACATATAGCGATCGCAAATTCTGTCGGTCTGTCTGTCTCTCCCGGTTTTACTACTCTAGGCACTTCCAGGTAAGTTAGGACGATGAAAATTGACAGGCATATGAGGAACCAGACCAGATTAAATTGAAAATTTTTGTTTCCCTGATTCGAAAATCTGGGGGGGGGTTAAATCTGAAAAAATAGAAAAAATTAGATATTTTTAACTTACGAATGGGTGATCGGATCTTAATGAAATTTGATATTTAGACGAATCTTATGCTTTAGGGAGCTCTTATTTGAATTCCTGACCGGATCTGGTGACATTTGGGGAGTTGGGGGGACCTAAGATCTTGGAAAACGCTTAGAGTGGAGGGATCGGGATAAAACTTGGTGGGAGAGATAAGCAGAAGTCCTAGATACGTGATTGACATAACCAGAACATATTCGCTCTATTTGGTGGAATTGGGGGGGGGGGTTAATTCTGAAAAATTAGAAAAAATGAGGTATTTTTAACTTACGAAGGAGTGACTAGATCTTAATGAAATTTCATATCTATAAGGATGTCGTACCTCAGATCTCTTGTTTTAAATCCCGACCGGATCTAAAGTCATACGTGATGGGGTTGAGGGGAACCGGAAATCTTGGAAAACTCTTAAAGCGGAGAGATCGGGATGAAACTTGGTGAAAAGAACAAAAACAAGTCCAAGATACGTGATTGACATTACTGGAATGGATTTGCTCTGTTTGGGGGAGTTGGGGGGGGGATTAAGTCTGAAAAATTAGAAAAAATGAGGTGCTATTAACTTACGGAGGAGTGATCGGATCTTAATAAAATTTCATATTTAGAAGGACCACGTAACTCTGATCTCTTATTTTGAATTCCGACGCATCAAATGTCATTGGGGGGGGGGATCTTGAAAACACTTAAAGCGGCGAGATTAGGATGAGACTTTTTGGGAAGAATAGAAACATGTTCAAGATACTTGACTGACATAACCAGACCAGATCCGCTCTCTTTGGTGCACTTGGGGGGGGATTAATTCGGAAAAGTTAGAAAAAATGAGATATTTGTAACTTACGAACGGGCAATCAGATCTTAATGATATTTGATATTTAGAAGGATCTTGTGCTTTAGAGCTCTTATTTTAAATCCTGACCAGTTCTGGGGACGTTGGGGGGAGTTGGAAGAGGAAACCGGAATCCTTGGAAAACATAGAAACGGAGGTATCTTTATCTTACGAATAGGTGATCGGAATAAACCTTGATATATAGAAGGATCTTATGTCTCAGATGCTCCATTTTCAAATCGGATCCGGGGACATAGGGGGCAAAACAGAAATCTTGGAAAACACTTGGAGTAGAGAGATCGGGATGAAACTTAATGGGAAGAGTAAACAACAGTTATAGATACGTGATTGACGTAATTGAAACGGATCCGTTCTCTTTGGAGGAGCTGGGGGTGTTTATTTGGAAAAATTAGAGAAATTGAGGCATTTTTAACTTAAGAACCAGTGACCGGATCTTAATGAAATTTGATATTTAGAACGAACTCATATTTCAGAGCTCTTATTCTAAATCCCGACCAGATCTGTTGACATTGGGGGGAGTTGGAGGGGGGTACCGGAAATCTTGGAAAACGCTTCGAGTGCAGAAATCGGGATGAGACTTGGTGGGTAGAATAAGCAAATGTCTTAGATACGTAATTGACGTAACCTTACTGGAACCACTCTCTTTGGGGGAGCTAGGGGGTGGAGTTCAGTGCTTTGGCAAGTTTGGTGCTTCTGGACGTGCTAGGACGACGAAAATTGATAGGCGTGTCAAGGAGCTGCATAAATTGACTTCATAAAGTCGTTTTTCCCAATTAGACCATCTGAGGGGCTGAAGAGAGAGGAAAAATTAGAAAAAATGAAGTATTTTTTACTTATGAGTTGGTGATCGGATCTTAATGAATTTTGATATTTAGAAGGACTCGTGACTCAAAGCTCTTATTTTAAATCCTGACCGGCATTAAGCCTCTGATTTCCCTTTTAAATCAATCTATTGATTCTTAGAATTTCGCTAAAGCTCATACCATACGAATTCTTGGCTTTTGGCTCTTTCGGCCTCGTTACAAGTCCCATATGAACTTCTATCTCTAGTTATTAAGGGACGTGATCGTCTCCTACTCGGATGCTAATTAGCGCTGCAACTCGGATTGCTATCTACCGCTGCAACATGGATTGCTAGCTACTGTTGCAGCCTGGATTTTTCTAATAATCGTCTTTTAATACAATCATTTAAGTACAACATAAGCTATTTTAAAATCGTATCCTTGAAAACATTCGTAATGCACTGGATAGTGTGTTGGAATGTTAATCTGAAGGTCCTGGGTTCAATTCCTGCCGTTAGCAACTTTTCTCATCCTTTATGTAAAAAGATGTTTCATGAAACCAACCAGTCCCCATTTATAATGAGCTCTATCGATCCTTTATTTAACAAAAATTAAATAGTAACCATTCATAATGAACTTTATCTATGTTTTGTGTAGTGTATTAAACATATCAGTTAGTATAGGCTAGAGTTTGCTCTTTATTATAACTTTGAGATGAGACTCTCAGCTCTCTTTGATTTTCAAACAGCATTGATTCAAACAGCTCTCTTTGATTTTCCAATGCCTCTCGATGCAGGATATCGTAGTTCAAGCAAATTTTCGTGTTTGCAAGTCAACATTAATTCTTTGTTGTTCAAGTTTAAGCGTATCTAATTTCCTATATAGGAGTTTTGAACAAAACGGTTATAGTAGTGTTCTTTGTGTTTAGATCTGAAACTATTTTAAGGAGTTATGGGTTATTATATTTCTTAGCATGGGACGTGATCGTCTCTTCCAAGGTTGCTAGCTCCCGTTTCCATCCAAATTTTCAAAGAAAATTACAAACGCGAAGAAGCATATAGCTTTTTCTTACTTGGAATAGTAAGTGACTAACCTCAAAGTCAGGCGGGTAACTTCCATTCAAAAGATGTTTTAGTTATTTTTACTTTTAGTTACTATTTGCTGTGGTTTGTTCTTTACTAGGTTTTAGCTACATCCGATGAAAATAGCTTAGGTCCCATTCGTAATGAACTGTATTGATCCTTATTGTAAAACTGCAAAAGTTCAAAACGCGATTACAACTTCTGGTTATTTTTAGCTCCAGTTCAGCCTTTACTAGGTTGCAGCTACAGCTGCAACCATGAAAAGAACCTTTTTGATAGATGCAATAAATTAACTTTTATTTATTGTATTCCATTGTCTGTTCTTTACTATGTTTTGTCTATTTCTACAGCCATGATGCTGGTGGAACTCACATAATCACCACTTATAATGAACAGTATCGTCCCTTATCATCTTACTAGGTTGTCGCTACCACGGGAACCACGACACTTCAATTACTATGGTCAATAATCCGTTCTTTGATGCAAGTTTCTAATCACATCTATCGTGCTTCATTTTTAACAACCGACCCTTTAGACATGTTAAATGCCCTTAAATTGGAGCTTTTGGTTCTGAGTCTAGTTTTAGGTGTTATGGGCTGTTTTATTTTTTACTATCGGAAAGGACCGTCTCTTACAAGGTTGCTAGCTGCCACTGCACCCTGGATTCATCAATCCCTTAAGTTCCTCTTTATATTAAACCTTCCAGTTAGTATAGCCTAGATTTTGTTCTGTATTATAAAATTGCACCATGCCCAAAATTTTTTTTTACCGATGATGATGATGACTCTAAGGCTAATGGTTTAGGTTAGGTGGCTCTAATGGTTAATGGTTAGGTGGCTCTAATGGTTTATTTTGTTTTTAGATCTGATTCCAGTTTTAGGAGTTATGATCTATTTCATTTTTACTATGAGGCGTGATTGTCTCTTACTAAGTTGCTAGCTACCGCTGCAACCCACATACCAAGAAAATTTAATCAATCATAATACTACTGCTAAAGGTAAGGCAACAACTATCAATCGATATATAAATTAATATGAGCTAGCGTTCGTTCTTTATTATAAAGTATGACATAAACTATTTTAATAATAGGTTGTTTAAAGCATCCGTGGCGCTGTGGATTTAAAAAAAAATCCTATATGGTCTAGTGGTTATGATAGCTTGATCTCACCCAGTTGGCCTAGGTTCGATTCATGGTATGGGAAATTTTTCCCTATGATAATTTCTTAAGGAAAAGTTATAACTTCACCGATACTATATGTAAGAACTTCAACTATCTCTTCGACCATGATACAGATGAAACTTACATAATCCATATATATAGTGAACTTAATAGTTCTTTAACATATCATCTCTTAGTAGGTAGCTAGCTAGCGCTGCAACCCGGAAAAGTTACAACTTCACCAATCCTATGTGTAAAAACTTCAGCTATTTCTACGATCAAGATACATATGGAACTTGCATAATCCACATTTATAGTGCACTTAATAGTTCAGGGCTGCCACAAAGTCTTTGGAACTCCCTAAATCTTGCTTTGATCCCTATTGGTTCCAAAATCAGTGCTCAGGTCCCTTAAGGTTTTTTCCTGATCAACATTCTTCCATATGAGTTGAATATTTTATCTCTAAGTAATGGAAGCCACTACGCAAGGTATGGTATTTCGGTATTGGTTTCATGTAAGTAATTTTCAACATGTATTCTCGTAACCATAATCTTGTTTCACGGCTACAGCGTTACTGTCTGAATGACAGAGACTATACGTAGCGAAAAGGATTGACACCCTTTGCCTCCGGAGTCATCTTAGGATTTCTTTTATCCTATCTTTTAGGAGATTTAATTATTTTGTCAGTGTTATGGTAGATGCATGGTCCTAGCTAGCCTTGAATTCTAAGGAGTTGATTATTTTGTCAGTATTATGCTACATATGTTTTTTTTTATCTTAGCTTTCAGAAGAGTTAATTATTTTGTCAGATACGTGGGCCATGTATTCTCTTAACCATAATCTTGTTTCACGGCTACAGCGTTACTGTCTGAATGATAGAGACTATAAGTAGCGAAAAGGATTGACACCCTTTGCCTCCGGAGTCATTTTAGGATTTCTTTTATCCTATCTTTCAGGAGATTTAATTATCTTGTCAGTGTTATGCTAGATACGTGGTCCTAGCTAGCCTTGAATTCTAAGGGGTTGATTATTTTGTCAGTATTATGCTAGATATGTTTTTTTTATCTTAGCTTTCAGGAGAGTTAATTATTTTGTCAGATACGTGGGCCAGCCTTGGATTTTAGGAAGTTGAGGGGTAATAACCTCTTGACATAATTTCTCTTAACTTCTCTTCTTTTTTAGGCTTAACTATAATTGCTTATAACTGAATTTATATGGGAAAGTGAGAATTTTAAAATGATTGGCTTAAGGAGAAAGACGAAACAGGGCACCAGAATAAAGAGTGGTGCAGAGCAGTCCCAGGAGATGTGCACTTATTCTAATGTATCATTTGCAGTTCATCACTTGCTTGTCAAAAAGGTTGTTACTCTCTACAGCAGCATTCTCAGACTGGAGAACATAAAAAAAACGTCCAGACCAAGTTGAAACCCAATCAATTTCCCTTGACTTCAGCCTTCAGCTGCGCCCTGGAAGGTATTCAAACTGGAAATAACACTTACTCAGTAAATGAGCAAACAGTGATAGCTGAAATTATATGGACTCTAAAGATGATTGAATCCAACTACTCCAGTAATTCGGCAGACAGAATAGCAGAAGTCTTCAAGAAAATGTTCAAGGACCCTGTTCTTAATAATTTCTCAACGGACGAACATAGTTTACGTACCTGTTGAACAAAGCGCTTGGACCACATTTTCAGAAGATTACATCGGAGGAAACTGGTAATAGTTATTATGTGAAAGAATTTTATGAAATTACCGACAGCGAAAGCAAAAAGAAGTTGCATATTAGAATCCGTTTCTGGTCTGAAAAGATGAATCAGGTGATAGAGAGGCATCTGAAGACTTGTTTCTTTGGTGATGACGCTGCAGAGGACCTAAAATCAGAAATTATGAACGAAATTGATGGTAATAATTTTTCCCTTATTAAGCATCTTATTTTGAATAGTGATGGCCCAAATGGGAATAAAAAACTGTCCAGACTGATGGACAGTGAAAAATATAAGGTAACAAATGGTTACAAACTTTTAGACATTGGCCCATGAGAATCCACATTGTACACAACGCCTTTCGCAAAGGCCTAGAAGAGGTTGGGGAGACTTGCTCGGATCTCATTGTGAAGGTGTATTACTTCTTTCGTGGGTGGCATGCGCGGATGGAAGACTTCAAAAAACCAGCAGAACAATGGCGTTCCCAGGTCAAACTTTGTCAAACATGTACCAACCCATGGCTCTCGATTGGTTTTGTTACTGCTAGGATGATTGTGCAGTGGCCAGCTTTTGTCGGGTGTCTTCATTCCGAAGAACACTTTACTTTCGTCTTCATTCCGAAGAAAAATACTAGTTTGATGAGGTTGAACGCATATAAAAAGATTGCAAAACTGCTGAAGCTTTGCGATTGGATACGTGACTGGTTTACAGATCAAGGTTACGTCGCCCCTTACACATAACATATCAGGCACAGCTAAAGCATGCACACAAACTGTGATGACAACCTATTGGTATTCAGAGGTTAAATCTGGATTGTGGTGGCTCTCAAATTTCATTGTCCTCGGAGGAAGTGCAGCATACACACTTGTCCGACATATTGAAATGAAAAAAGTGAATGCAGATCAGGAAGTGAAGTCGTAGAGAAAGATATCCGTTAAATTTTGCACTTTTCGTGTTTGTTGTCGACATGGACACGGGGATCCGTTTAATCCCTCGCAACGTATTACATTAGAGAACGAACTTTAGTCCACAGATAAGATAAAATAACACAAATTTATTTTTAAGACTTGTTTTATTTAATTTCTAATCCTTTTTAAGGTCAAGGTGGAACCCCTTGTTAGGAAAATTTTTCCGGAATTTCTCACCGTCCCCCCAATGGAAAGTTTCCCATAAAAGCCATGGCCCAACCCCAAAAATTAAATAAAATAAATATTAAATTGCTCACAAACCTTGGAACTGCACTACACTTCAGCTTTTTAATATTTGTGTCAGTCATAAACACAATTACATAGGTTCATTTTGAGGGCCATTCAACGGCTAGTTCCAGATTGGTCACGCAGTTTCATATTGTCCAGGGCATCTGTAATACAGGTATCAATATTTGTAAAACACTACTTTTTTCAATTGATGTCTTAAGCGGGAAAAAATATTGGTTCATCATTACCCAAATACTGGCATCAATTATTTGCGATTCGTTTGCTCAACGGGTATATAACCTTTAATTTATATTTCTGTTTTTTTTTTTTTTTTAAACGATATATGACTCGGCCAAACGAGTCATATATCATTGAAGGTATCTGAATTTGCTAAGGAAAAAAACATTACGCTATTGTGCATATTCACGAATGGCACTCACCTTTTGCAGCCCTTAGACGTAGGTATATTGAAGAACCTTAAAAACAATTGGAAGAAGCACGCAGATCTCTGGACAAAAGGAAACGCGGATGAAAAGGGCAATAGGATAGAAATTATCAATACTGGTCCTCCGAAAGTGGCCAAGATGTCTTTTTGTCAGCATCTTCCATATATCATTAGACAAACCATGACCCCAGAGATATGTAAAAATGCGTTTAGGAAAAGTAGAATTTTCCAATGAATTCCCTTCACGTAGATTTTAGTAATTTAGCTGACCTAAGGTCTTATCAGGATGTACTCAGACCAACAAAGAGTGTAATTTTACCAGAATGTGATGCAATAGACCTACAAAACACAACAAACAACAGCCAGGGTTTAATAAATAGCTCTATAATTATAGGCCAACCACTTCTACAAACCAAAATAATCAAAGATCATTTAGATAGAAGCACTAAGCAATGTACATTACGGGACTTTCTCTCCAATGACGGACCAATTTGGACAGGTGCCACAGAAATGACTGGTCTATATGAATACTGGAGGTCTGTGGAAAATGACTATCAGTCAGAAGTAGGAGCAGCCTCAATGAACCTCTGGGAATCGGAAACTTCACTCGCAAGGGAATCGGAAAGATAAGGCCATTTGCAGGTTAATAAAAACCCTCAGGTAAAGGCTTTCTTAAACCCATCAAGTTGAACTATTAAGTTCACAAACATTTTCCAGTTTATTCTTTTATCTTTGCTGCTGGTGTATTTTTTACTATCATAGTAATTTTATATCAAGTACCTGCTACCTGCAGCTCCTTCCAATAATTTTGAAAACAAAAATGATTTAGATTTCAAAAGTTTAATTTTGACCATTCTATGTTTCAGGAGTGACATGGTTTGGTTGGCCTTGGCAATTTTTTAGCAAATGCTGCGGGGTATAAATGGGTCAACACAATCCATTTTATTTGTGTGATGATTGTTTCGATCTTGAACTCCATTGCATGGATCTATTATGCCCCAAAACCAGGAGCCACCCTCCTTAAAATTTGCACCAGCAAACTATTGGAAGGAGCGTGCAATACGGCGCTCCTAATCTGGAAGGCGTTTTTCTTCTCTTTTAATGCACTGAAAGAGGAGGAAACATCGTACATAGTAATCCAGATAGTGTGCGCAATTGTATTTGAGACACTTCTGCTACGGGTATATAACCTTTGATTTATATTTCTTTTTTTTATTTGGCATACATGATATAACGAAAATGTAAAAAAAAATGTTATTTTTGGTATAATGAAAGTGTCAAATTTAAATTTTAATATGGAATGAAGGTATATAAGCTATTAAGTTTTAATTTTGGATGTAAATCCATTCAATGCACTAAAGCCAATGAACATTAAAGAAAAAAAATGGCCTTTTCGAGCCTTTATTGCTGGCATATATTTGTCCTGTGGCTCCACCACGCCTAGGGTGCGTGGCTCGTTCCACCTCCCAAGTATGCTTAAATCTCTTTTGCTTAGGTCAAGAGACAGCAGACAGCAGAGGTACTTTCAAGCAAGTTTTACCAGTCTTTGAAACAAATTCTGTTTCTTTACATTCACTCTAACAGACAGCCTTTTTTTTCTTTTCTTTTACTGTCAATGAGATCCTCACTCCTATACGTTTTTAGTCCCTGATAAATATTATCTGACGAATGTTCTTCATCACTTCTCGAAGTTGTAAGTCTGAATTGACAAGTATTTACAACAAATATGCTTTGACTTCATTTGACGCATTTCTGCTGATTTGTTAGCTGAACTAAGTTGCACTTAGTCGTTTTTGCATAACCTAAAGCTTCTGACCCATAATGAAGACTTGCAACTTCTTTTATCTGAAGTGGTCTTTTCTGAATTTTCAAATCTACTAAATGACCTAAATTACTTCTCAACAGGACATTTATTTGCCAATTACCATTTCAGTTACAATCTAGTACATGCTTAGTCATTCCCATTAGCGTACTGACTTTGCGCCAAAATAAACAGGTTATTCATCAGCCTCTAATATTTGTTCTCCAAAATTAGCTTTAGTCCCACATTAAACCTCTGATTTACTCCTAAACTAAATTAAAAAACATGTTTATCTACTAAAAGTAAGTAGCAGCATTAATATTCAAAACAAACACTAAGTTTTCCGTATGTGAAGGGGTTACCCCTCTCTTCCTTAATACCTTGCTCTCTGAGCTAAAGTTTGACTGTTCTTTCCATTTTTTTTTGTAACGACTCCTGAAACACAATGGCAGTTTAAATAGAATAAGAAGCTTTTTCTAAAAATAATAAAAACTTTACCGTAAAGATTGAAAGGTGTTAAGGATGGGAGAAACCCCTTCAGACAAGAAATAATTTTGTTCGCTTTTGTCACTTTTTACGTCTTAACCACCTAAAAACCAAAATTCGTTTTTGTTTTTTGTCTTGAAAAACTTCATTTTTTCTGGGTGCAACAAAAAAAATCCTTTTTAATTATGAGCCCGTTCAGACATAAGAATATTTTAAGTTTTTCGTGACTATTTTTCTTTAGTCCAGTGATTCATGATAGACCTGTGCTACTAATGATAAAGAGAAAGAAAATACAGAAGAGCCTGCCGTTTGGATCAATTTTTAGAATATGTTATCGTATATTAGAGTAGCTATTTATTTCTTTTTTTTAATGGTGCCAGTTTTATTTTCCAACGTTATCTTAGGTAATATTTCCTCTAAGTCGATTTTCTACTTTAAAATTAAGCTTTTATTTAAAAGACCTTTAACCGTAAAGTCAAAGATCGTGAAGTTTTTATTTTCGCTGAAGTAATGTTCAAAAAAAACAATATTTTTATAAAATGAATTTAATTCACAACCGATAACGTACTTAATTTCTTTTTTATTCTTTGAACGATTCCAAGGGTAACGTTCAAATTTATTCTTAAAATTTTTCATTGTGGATTTTTATTTGGTAGATGATAGATATGTTTAAAACTTGTAATGTACACTATTTCTTTTTTTTGCCTGTTTAGAGAATATAGACTATTTAGTAGTTCTCAATTGAAAGTCAGCAGTCAACATTAAAACTCAAAACAAATAGAAACTATTACGTAGAGGAGGGAGGCCCCCTCCTCCTTAGAAAATTGCTTTTGACTCAAAAGTTTGTTTTTTGTTCCAATAATTTGGAATAACTCCTTAAACACGAGGATCATTTAATTAAAAATAATAAAATTTTGTGAAAAAAAGAGGTGCAATAAGGAGTGGCCTATCTTCATCATGTCATTTGTTTATGTTTTTTTGTTTCAGCTGCACTTCTGGTGCTTTCCAATGTCTTTAACAAACCTGGCCCGGTATTTACGCAATGGGATTTTGTATTTTTTCGTCATTTTATCGCCGAACAACTGTCAAAACTATGGGTTTCTTTTCCCAGCTCTGCCATGTTGTTCGGAGTAAGTGTTTTCAATCTAATAAGATATTGTTTTTTCCTTCATCTAACAGTTAATCTGAGCCACTTATTTATGGAAATAATATGACCACGCGTTGGGCCACACTTTGGATAGTTGGACGGAGAACACAAGGTGGATGGAGTGGCGCTGAAACAAAATACTTAGAAGAAAAGCTTCTGAGCTATTTGTCACATCTCCATTCTTACAAATTACGATTCGGACTGCGTATACGCTATTCTTTGAATTTGACTAAAATATGTAAAACCTCAATAATAATTTGCTGAAACGGATTGTAAAGAAAAAAGTTAATTTTTTCCTCTGGCTTTGATTGTTGCTAATTTCCAATTAAAATAAAATTTCATATTTGAAATAAAATTTATTAGCTGCTTTAAGAATATTATTGGCTTAAGAATATGGTATATTAGCTTTAAAATATTATATAAACAATAATTCTTTTACCATCTTGTCTGCTAAAAGTAACAATAATTGTCTGCTAAAAGTAACAATGACAAAAAGTAACAATAATAATTTAGTACAAGTGTAATTTTAGTATAAATTAGTCAGAAAATCATGGAATTTTAGTTTCAGAGTCTTTGAGAAAAGCTTCTTATGTTAGTCCTGGTGCTGAGAAGATGTGCAGTAGATCTAGTTTATAATTATTTAAATATACTTTTCTATAATTTTCAACGACATCTGATACAACTAAAACATCACTTCCTAGGTATAATTTAGTGTAAACTAGTAAGTTTACATTTAAATGATTTTCATTTTAATCTTATATATTCTTCTTCAGAAATATTTTCTTCTGTTAATATCTAAAATAAAATTTGTCTATTGAAGGTAATTTTGTATCACTTGTTTTTTCATAGATATTAATATATTCATAGGGATATATCCTTTTCTTTATTATTTCTTTAAATTCAACATTCAACATTCAACACCAGTGATGATGAAACAATCAATAATCTAAATATTTTCAGATTAAAAACCACTGGAAAAATTTATCAGAAAATGAAATTTAGAATCAAGTCAATCATAAATCCTTGAATATGATTTTTAGCCAGCTCCACATAGCTAAATGTGCTTTTTAGAACCAAGTGAAACTGTCTAACCCAATGGAGTCCTCTGAAGGAAAAATTGCGAGACAAAAACCAACTATGCAAAAAGTTATGTGAAAAAATGACAAGAGGAGGATGATGTCAACCAGTATACTGTTCACTAAGACAGCAACCTCATTTATAAGACAACTAACAATAAGGTTCAATTGCCGCACAAGCCATAAGGTCTTTTGGCAATTTTTAGTATTGTTCTTTCAAATAAAATATCTATATAATGAATAAAAGCCTACAACGTCACCGTGGAGACCGCCGCAGAGCAGCGACCCAACCATAAATAGTAACAAGAAGAAACATTTCTAAAACAATTTTGCGCGAGGAATTCATTCGAATAGCAATAGAGTCGAATAACATTCTATAAATTGTACAGCAATGTGAGTTGAGGGAGACATGACTGGTTTGTATCATTTTCTACTACATTGTTACAAATACTTCACAACTACTGTGGCTGCACAAAGAAAATATATGTTATCGGGCCTGACGTGCACAAATGAAGTTATTCTGATTAGATGGGTGAAAAACAAAAGAGCTCGGCAGAAATTTCCCAAATATTTCCTTAGAGATCCAATTATCTAAATTTACGTGAAATGAATCCCCTTAATTCGGTTTAAATTTTAAATGGACATGTGGGAAGTAACCCTAATGTTAGTAATTTAAGGTTGATAATGTGCTTAATACTAAGTACAAACTCAGGGTTAATGAAAAAAGCTTCCAGACATCGTGATTGCCTCGGGATTCTGCACTTAGGTGCACAAGGTTTATCGTCATCGTTTGATCAATTGAAACTTTTGTGTTTGGATTGTTCTTATCCAGAAATCATCGATCTCTGCAAAACTTTTGCCACAAAAACATCTGACGTAATTCTCGAAATTCCAGGGTATGCTTTGCCAAAAGTGACCACGCATAACTATTAGCAAAGATGGTCTTGCAATTTATATATTAGATACTTTGAATTATAAGATACGTGAAGATCTGTCAAACATGCTGAAGGTGTTTTTGAGTCTTTGTCCATTGAGGTATATACTTCATCCCGGAAGGTGGTAATTGTGGGAGAAGTGCATAGACCACCAAGTCGTTCTTCTTTGTTGTTTTTTCAAGTGTTTAGTGAAGTTATTTGGTCTAAGCATCAGCAACCTTGTGAAATAATATTAATGGGTGATTTTACTATAAACTTCCTGAAGAATAATAACTCAGTACCGGCTGATTTTCTTTAAGTGATGCTGACTCATTGCCTCTTACCCACAATCATGATTCCAGCTAGAGTTACTAAAAAGTCAGCTACTTTATTAAATAATATAGTTTCTTCTCTAGTTGAAAATGAAAGTACTGTTTTGGTTAATGATATTTCAGACAATTTTCCAATAATTTGTGATTTGTTGATCCCAAATAAGCAAACCAAGCCTCTGATTCTTTAATCTGTCTGAAAAAAAATCTTGCTCAGCTTAATGCTAAACTTCTTATGCAGACTTAAGATTTTTTTGGTGAAAGAAAAGAACTAGATATAAATTCTTATAAATTTTATGATATTGTTAAACAAGCTTTTATTAATTATTTGTTCTAAAACTCCAAATAAAGCGCCACCAAAAAAATACCGACCGCTAAACCCATGGATGACAAATGGTTTTCTAAAATACTCACAGCGGAAAGATTACTTATAGAACAAATATAATAATTGTCCTTCACTACCTAACTTGCAAAATTTAAAAGAACATAAAACGTTTATGTCACTGATTAGAAAGTCAAAACCACGTGTTATGTTTCGAAGTTTGGCGAAACCAGAAAAGATATGAGGGAGACTAGGGAAATTATTAATTCGGTGATTAGACCAGCTTCCCGTATTCCCAATCTTCCTAATTTACGTATTTGATCCGGATTTTGACCATTCTATGTTTCAGGAGTGGCCCGTGGATACTCTTTTACATGGCTCGCAAACCTTGGAACTGCACTACACTTCAGTTTTTTAATGTTTGTGTCAGTCATAAACACAATTACATGGGTTCGTTTTGAGGCCCATTCAACAGCTAGTTCCAGATTGGTCACGCAGTTCCAGATTGTCCAGGGCATCTGTAATACAGGAATCAATATTTGGAAAACACTGTTTTTTTTAATTGATGTCTTAAGCGGGGAAAAATATTGGTTCATCATGACTCAAATACTGGCATCAATTATTTGCGATTCGTTTGCTCCACGGGTATATAATCTTTAATTTATATTTCTGTTTTGTTTTTTTTTATATTTGGAATACATGGTATATTTAAGATTTGAAAGCTGAATTTGTCAAAAAAAATACAAAATCAATTCCTATAGATACTTATTAGTTTTACCAACTATATGGTTGGAATCCAATTAGTATTTTAAGCTTAATTTTAATATGTAATGAAGATATTAATAAACAAAAAATGTAATGAAGGTTTTAATATGAAGGTAATTTTAATATGTAATAAAGCCAATAGACATTAAAAAAAAATTGGCCTTTTCTACCCTTAATTGCTGGCACATATCTGTCATGCGGCTCCACCACGCCTAGGGTGCGTGGCTCGTTCCACCTCCCAACTATGCTGAAATCTCTTTTGCTTGAGTCAAAAGAGAGCAGACAGCAGAGATACTTTCAAGCAAGTTTTCCCAGTCTTTGAAACGGACAGCTTTTTTCTTTTTTTTTTACAAGGACAATTAGCTTTTTTACAGGGACAATTAGCAAGATGGTCACCCTGCTATGGCAGAATTCGAACTCTTGGCCCAGAATGGCCAAGCACAGTATCAATTTACTGTGCTGCATCAAGGGTTGCAGCAAATGGTGTTGAAAAGATATCAGACGTAATCAAAATTGAAGAAAACAAGAAATTGTGGTTAGAAGATAAGTGACAGCGGAAATCAGAACGAGTTACTAACGAAAATGAAGAAACACAATTCATTTTGCCATTGTGATGGTTGTAACGATCATGAACGCCATCGCTTGGATTCATTATGCCCCAAAACCAGGAGCCATCCTACTTAAGATCACCACAAGCAACATATTGGAAGGAGCGTGCAATACTGCGCTCCTAATCTGGAAGACGTTATCTTATCTCTTAATGTGCTGAAAGAGGAGGAAACGTCTAACATCGTCATCCAGACTGTGATGACGTGTTTCTAATAGAGCGGATTTTTTTTTAAATAGCCAAATGGTAAAGATGAATTCTATAATTGTTTAGTTCATTCAGGTTTTTTGCAAAGAGTGAATATTTGTGATTTGGTAAATTTTATCACATTTAGTTTACCTATTGCTGCTAAAAAGAGGAATATATTAACAGTTAGCAAAAACCAGTGCACCATTCGCTTTGTTTGCCTAGAAGAAAATTTTTCCCATTTTCGACTGGACAACGTCGGAACCAATTCAATGTTTGTAGAGGAGAGAAAATATTGTCTGGAAAATCATTAATGTTAAGCTACGGCGATACCAAATGATTGTGCATATTGGATTTGTTTTTGCATCTATTGTCTCAATTGCATGACTTTGCGTGGCAGCGTTCAACAGCACTTGCACAATAACACTATAAAATTGGGGATAAAGGATCAGGAGGATGATGAACATAGTCCTGTCCATTTATTGTATCCTCAATTTGAGGTGCTTTCTGGAGCCTACAGTAAGTAGAGTAATGAGTATGATATTTGCGGCTGTTGCAGTCTTCACATGTGCTAATTGCGCTAATTATTATCAAAGATCTACACTGCCCAGCCATTACAAAGACCGTCAAGAATAAAATACCAATAGTGAACAAACAAACCGGACTACAGAATGTAGAAAGAAAATATGAGAAGTAAAACGACGCGGATATTTTGGCTGTATGAAATCGAGGCGTCTTCCATGCTGACAAAAAAAGATAAGAACTATAAAAAAGCGAAAATCTCAAACAAAGAATAGAGAAAAAAGAAAACTTAGAATAGGGCCACCAAATGGAACCGGTAAAAAAAAAAAATTTCTACTATATATATTTACTTGTGCTAAGATTGAGAACCGCGACCGTGTGAATCCGTCAAACCCATCTGTGCTGCGGTTCATGGATCGAACCGCAGCACATTATTGGAATGCAAAATGACGAGAGCGCACTGGAAAAATTGGCAAGGATGGCAATTATCATAACCAATGCTGTTATGGTATATGTAATGACCGAATGAGTCATTGCAATGATTGCATGTTTCCTGGGTGAAGAGGGCTACAAACCACTCAGGTTTTATGCTATCTCATTCGGGAAATATTTTTAAACGGTATATCTGTTAACGTTTTGTCAAAACGAGAACCTCCTCCGATTTTTAGTGAAGATGTTGAGGCACAACCTGTAACCTTGGTGAAGGATTGCCAGAAAGTCGAGTTTCCAGTAACAAAGGAGCAATTACGAAGCTCTTTGGGACAGGTAGCGAAAGAAAAGGATTTGTCTCATAAACTTTTTAAAAGATGGGATACCAGGGAAAAGGTTCATGGGCAACTTTTTAAAACGAAACAATGACCTGACAACGCTTATTGCGGAACCGACACATGGGGGCAGGGCGACCTTGACAGATGAGAATTCACAATTTTTTCACTACTCAAAAAGAACAACTTCTGACAGACAAAAAACTTACTGAGAATGACTTTACAAATCCTGCCATATGGTTTTACTGCAACGAGACTATGATTAGGTACGATCCACCTTTGCCTGTTTTAGCACAGAGATCTAAAAACTTTTTAAAAATTGTGTGAATGAAAAGGATGGGTTAACCGTGTTGGCCTGTGTTAATCCTAAAGGTGAGTATCCCCCCCCAGGTTGTGTACAAGGGTACTATGATAAACAAAAATTTCCTCGAAACAGTTCCACAAGATGTAAAGGAATTCCATAGCGAATCAGGAGGGATGACGAAGGATGTATTTTTCGAATGTATGCAAGAATTGTTTTCCTCATGGCTAGCTGCAAAGGGTTATGAAAAGGTTGTTTTAACTATGGATGGCCAAACGAGTCATATATCATTGAAGGTATCTGAATTTGCTAAGGAAAAAAACATTACGCTATTGTGCATATTAACGAATGCCACTCACCTTTTGCAGCCCTTAGACGTAGGTATATTTAAGAACCTTAAAAACAATTGGAAGAAGCACGCAGACCTCTGGACAAAAGGAAACGTGGATGAAAAGGGCAATAGGATAGAAATTATCAATAGTGGTCCTCCGAAAGTGGTCAAGATGTCTTTTTGTCAGCATCTTCCATATATCATTAGACAAACCATGACCCCAGTGATATGTAAAAATGCGTTTAGGAAAAGTGGAATTTTCCAATGGAATTCCCTTCACGTAGATTTTAGTAAGTTAGCTGACCTAAGCTCTAATCAGGTTGTACTTAGGCCAACAAAGAGTGTAATTTTACCAGAATTTGCTGAAATAGACCTACAAAACACAACAAACAACAGCCAGGGTTTAATAAATAGCTCTATAATTATAGGCCAAATACTTCTACAAACCAAAATCAAAATAATAAAAGATCATTTAGAGAAGCATTAAGCAATGTACATTACGGGACTTTCTCTCCAATGACGGACCAATTTGGACAGGTGCCACAGAAATGACTGGTCTATATGAATATTGGAGATCTGTGGAAAATGACTATCAGTCAGAAGTAGGAGCAACCTCAATGAACCTCTGGGAATCGGAAACTTGACTCGCAAGGGAATCGGAAAGATAAGGCCATTCGCAGGTTAATAAATCCTCAGGTAAAGGCTTTCTTAAACCCATCAAGTTGAACTATTAAGTTCACATACATTTTCCAGTTTATTCTTTTATCTGTGTTGCTGGTGTATTTTTTATTATCATAGTTACTAAATATCAAGTGCCTGCTACCTGCAGCTCCTTCCAATAATTTTGAAAAAAATAATATAGATTTCAACAATTTAATTTTGACTATTCTACGTTTCAGGAGTGACATCGTTCAGTTGGCCTTGACAATTTTTAGCAAATCCAACGGGGTATAAATGGGTCAACACAATCCATTTTATTGGTGTGATGATTGTTTCGATAATGAACTCCATTGCATGGATCCATTATGCCCCAAAACCAGGAGCCACCCTCCTTAAAATTTGCACCAGCAAACTATTGGAAGGAGCGTGCAATACGGCGCTCCTAATCTGGAAGGCGTTTTTCTTTTCTTTTAATGTGCTGAAAGAGGAGGAAACGTCTTACATCGTCATCCAGATTGAGAGCGCAGTTGTATGCGAGACGCTTCTGCCACGGGTATATAACCTTTGATTTATATTTTTTTTTTTTATTCGGCATACATGATATAATGAACGTTTAAAAAAAAATGTTATTTTTGGTATAATGAAAGTGTCAAATTTCAATTTTAATATGTAATGAAGGTATAAAAGCTATTAAGTTTTAATTTTGGATGTAAATCCACTCAATGCACTAAAGCCAATGAACATTAAAGAAAAAAAATGGCCTTTTCGAGCCTTTATTGCTGGCACATATTTGTCATGCGGCTCCACCACGCCTAGGGTGCGTGGCTCGTTCCACCTCCCAACTATGCTGAAATCTCTTTTGCTTGGGTCAAGAGACAGCAGACAATAGAGGTACTTTCAAGCAAGTTTTACCAGTCTTTGAAACAAATTCTGTCTCTTTACCATCACTCTAAAATACTTTTTTTCTTTTTTTTTCTTTTCTTTTTTTTACTGTCAATGAGATCCTCACTCCTATACGTTTTTAGTCCCTGATAAATATTATCTGACGAATGTCCTTCATCACTTCTAGAAGTTTCAAAAGAATTGACAAGTAGGTATGTATTGACAAGTATTTACAACAAATATGCTTTGACTTCATTTGACGCATTTCTGCTGATTTGTTAGCTGAACTAAATTGCACTTGGTCGTTTTGGCATAACCTCAAGCTTCTGACCCATAATGAAGAGTTGCAACTTCTTTTATCTGAAGTGGTCTTTTCTGAATTTTCAAATAAACTAAATGACCTAAATTACTTCTCAACAGGATATTTATTTGCCAATTACCAATTCAATTACAATCTAGTACATGCTTAGTCATTCCCATTAGCGTACTGACTTTGCGCCGAAATAAACAGGTTATTCATCAACCTCTAATATTTGTCCTCCAAAATTGGCTTTAGTCCCAAATTAAACCACTCATTTACTCCTAAACTAAATTAAAAAACATGTTTATCTACTGAAAGTAAGTAGCAACATTAAGATTCAAAACAAACACAAAGTATTCCGTATGTGAAGGGGTTACCCCTTTCTTCCTTAATACCTTGCTCTCTGAGATAAAGTTTGACTGTTCTTTCCATTTTTTTGTAACGACTCCTGAAACACAATGGCAGTTTAAATAGAATAAGAAGCTTTTACTAAAAATACTAAAAACTTTCCCGTAAAAATTGAAAGGTGTTAAGGATGGGGGAAACCCCTTCATACACGAAATAATTTTGTTCACTTTTGTCTCTTTTTACGTCTTAACCACCTAAAAAAAAATTTTCGTTTTTGTTTTTTGTCTTGAAAAACTTCATTTTTTCTGGGTGCAACAAAAAAAATCCTTTTTAATTATGAGCTTTAATTATTATCCTTTTGCAGAGGATGGTCTGGGTACTATTATAAAATTTTAAGTGTTTCTTTTATTACCCCAACCCAGATAAAATCCTGTGTTTGTCTGCTTGTGTTAGATGTGTAACATATAACAAATTCTTTTGGTTGACTTTTTTAATTGATTTTTTTTGAATCTCAAATGGAAAATAATTTCCTGTTGGGAAAAGTTTCGTCGTTTCGTCACTTCGAAGTTGACCAAAGATGGAGGATATTCATTGGGTGTGTCACGTTCAGTAATTTATTGAATTCGTTCAAATAACCCCTTAACACCAGAATATACATAAATGAAGGCTAACAATAATAAAAAAAAAAATATTTCCCCACTCCCAATGAATATTTTTTTAATTTTACTTTAAACCCATAATGTTCTGCCTCCCTAATGCCAGCTGGGATATCATTCCAAATAGCCGGAGCTAAATACCTAATTCTGAAAGCTGCACGTGTGGTGTCTCGGTACTCAACAATCAAATTGTCTGCCTCTAGTCTCATACCCATGGAGTGATCGATTTGTGAATGAATCGCTTGGATTCATTATGCCCCAAAACCAGGAGCCACCCTACTTAAGATCACCACGAGCAACATATTGGAAGGAGCGTGCAATACGGCGCTGCTAATCTGGAAGACGTGTTTCTTCTCTCTTAATTTGCTAAAAGAGGAGGAAGCGTCTTACATCGTCATCCAGATTGTGATGACGTGTTTCTAATAGAATTGTGTTTCTAATAGAGCGGCTTTTTAAAAAAATAGCCACATGGTAAAGATGAATTCTATAATTGTTTAGTTCATTCAGATTTTTTGCAAAGCGTAATATTTGTGATTTGGTAAATTTTATCACATTTAGTTTACCTATTACTGCTAAAAAGAGGAATATATTAACAGTTAGCAAAAAACAGGGCACCATTCGCTTTGTTTGCCAAGAAGAAAATTTTTCCCATTTTCGACTGGACAACGTCGGAACCAATTCAATGTTTGTAATAGGAGAGAAAATATTGTCTGGAAAATCATTAATGTTAAGCTACGGCGATACCATATGATTGTGCATATTGGATTTGTTTTTGCATCAATTGTCTCAATTGCATGACTGCGTGGCAGCGTTCAACAGCACTTGCACAATAACACTAAAAATTGAGGATACAGGATCGGGAGGATGACGAACATAGTCCTGTCCATTTATTGTATCCTCAATTTGAGGTGCTTTCTGGAGCCTACAGTAAGTAGAGTAATGAGTATGATATTTGCAGCGGTTGCAGTCTTCACATGTGCTAATTATTATCAAAGATCTACACTGCCCAGCCATTACAAAGACCAACAAGAATAAAATACCAACAGTGAACAAACAAACCGGACTACAGAATGTAGAAAGAAAATATGAGAACTAAAATGACGCGGATATTTTGCCTGTATGAAATCCAGGTGTCTTCCATGCTGACAAAAAAGATAAAACTATAAAAAAGTGAAAATCCCAAACAAAGAATTGGGAAAAAAGAAAACTTAGAATAGGGCCACCAAATGGCTCCGGTATAAAAAAAAAATTTCTACAATATGAACACTATAGGAGAAGAGCGCTAACTCGGCTTTACTCAAATTTTTGCGATTTTTGCGATGTACTTAGGCCAACAAAGAGTGTAATTTTAACAGAATGTGCTGGAATAGACCTACACAACTCAACAAACAACAGCCAGGGTTTAATAAATAGCTCTATAATTATAGGCCAACTACTTCTACAAACCAAAATAATCAAAGATCATTTAGAGAGAAGCATTAAGCAATGTACATTACGGGACTTTCTCTCCAATGACGGACCAATTTGGACAGGTGCCACAGAAATGACTGGTCTATATAAATATTGGAGGTCTGTGGAAAATGACTATCAGTCAGAAGTAGGAGAAACCTCAATGAACCTCTGGGAATCGGAAACTTGACTCACAAGAGAATCGGAAAGATAAGGCCATTCACAGGTTAATAAACCCTCAGGTAAAGGCTTTCTTAAACCCATCAAGTTGAACTATTAAGTTCACATACATTTTTCAGTTTATTCTTTTATCTGTGTTGCTGGTGTATTTTTTATTATCATAGTTATTTAATATCAAGTACCTGCTACCTGCAGCTCCTTCCAATAATTTTTAAAACAAAAATGATATAGATTTCAACAATTTAATTTTGACCATTCTATGTTTCAGGAGTGACATCGTTCAGTTGGCCTTGGCAATTTTTAGCAAATTTTGCGGGGTATAAATGGGTCAACACAATCCATTTTATTTGTGTGATGATTGTTTCGATCTTGAACTCCATTGCATGGATCCATTATGCCCCAAAACCAGGAGCCACCCTCCTTAAAATTTGCACCAGCAAACTAATGGACGGAGCGTGCAATACGGCGCTCCTAATCTGGAAGGGGTTTTTCTTCTCTTTTAATGTGCTGAAAGAGGAGGAAACGTCTTACATCCTCATCCAGATTGTGAGCGCCGTTGTATGCGAGACTTTTCTGCCACGGGTATATAATCTTTGATTTATATTTCTTTTTTTTTTATTTGGCATACATGATCTAATGAAAGTGTCAAAAAAAATATTATTTTTGGTATAATGAAAGTGTCAAATATTAATTTTAATATGTAATGAAGGTATAAAAGCTATTAAGTTTTAATTTTGGATGTAAATCCACTCAATGAACTAAAGCCAATTAACTTTAAAGAACAAAAATGGCCTTTTCGAGCCTTTACTGCTGGCACATATTTGTCATGCGGCTCCACCACGCCTAGGGTGTGTGGCTTGTTCCACCTCCCAACTATGCTGAAATCTCTTTTGCTTAGGTCAAGAGACAGCAGACAGCAGAGGTACTTTCAAGCAAGTTTTACCGGTCTTTGAAACAAATTCTGTTTCTTTACCATCACTCTAACAGACAGCCTTTTTTTTACTGTCAATGAGACCCTCACTCCTATACCTTTTTAGTCCCTGACAAATATCATCTGACGAATGTTCTTCATCACTTCTCGAAGTTGTAAGTCTGAATTGACAAGTAGGTATGTATTGACAAGTATTTACAACAAATATGCTTTGATTTCATTTGGCACATTTCTGCTGATTGGTTAGCTGAACTAAATTGCACTTAGTCGTTTTGGCATAACCTCAAGCTTCTGACCCATAATGAAGACTTGCAACTTCTTTTATCTGAAGTGGTCTTTTCTGAATTTTCAAATAAACTAAATGACCTAAATTACTTCTCAACAGGATATTTATTTGCCAATTACCAATTCAATTACAATCTAGTTGTAATTGAAATATGATATGAAATTTGATATGTCATTAGGATTACTCAGAGAAACAGGTTCTACTTAGATGAAGAACTGAACATAGGCGTAATGAAAAAGTAATAAACGATCTTTTATGTATGTGTCTTTCACATATTTCTTTTTTTCCTGAGAACAAAAGCAAAAATAGACCAATTATTTAGACAATTTGAAATTTTATGGGCGAATTATAGGGGAGATAATAGCACATGCGTGCACCGAGATTTGAATGTATTATTCTATTAAAATTGTTGATGAATAATTTTATTGACTTCCTTGGCTAAAGTATAGTATTATTTATATTCTTTATAGGCTGCTAGCTAAACCAGTCTTGCTAGATACTGGGTAAAATAGCAAAGCCATAAAAGCAAAAAGTGGGCTAAAAGTAATATTTTCCGAACAAAATACCCCGAAAGTACAATTTTTTTTTACAAGATTTGCTTTGTAAAATAGACTGATTCGAAAAATTCCACACGCAACCACATCAAAAAAGCACCCAAATGGCCTGATCTGGCAACACTTTGTTAGAAAGCACTAGTATCGATGCTGAACTCCGTTGAAAAATAATGAGTTTTCTTTTTTTGCTTTCAGGTATCAGCAGCTTTTTGATCCGCTGCTGAATGTGGATCCTGATGTAGTTGAATTCAGACTCAGATCCAGGGCTTGGCAGCTAAGAAATCTGATGATGACAATGAATTACAATCTAGTTGCACTCATCAGAGAAAGATGGATTAACAGAAGACAGATGGGTGGAGAAGGAGGAGGGAATGATCCTTCTGGAGAAAGTTCAGAGTTTTTAATTGACTTTTTAATTGAAGGAGGAGGGAATGATCCTTCTGGAGAAAGCTCAAGTTCAGAGTTGTTATTTGGAGAAGGAGGAGGGAATGATCCTTCTGGAGAAAGTTCAAGTTTTTGTAATTGTATGTAATTGTAATGTTTATGCAGTTTATGTAATTCTTATGTCAATGTTAATTGTAATGTTAATTTTCTACTCCTCTGATTAATTCCGTCTTTGGATTTACTTACAGTACAATCCGTCTTGGATTTAACAGTACAATAAAATTATTATAGTTTAAACCTCTATATTTCTTCTGCTTGTATTTCTACTGAAAAGATTCAAGCAGTCCCCTAAAAAGCCTATTAGGGTATACAGAAAACAAGAAGCTGCTTAGAATAGCGACGTTAAAATGAAAGCTAAGCAGCTATTCCGGTTTGGACCAATAGAAGAAATTTGCCACCAACTTGGATGGTATTTGCGTTATGTCGTTACTACAGAGCAACTTCTGAAAAAAAAAATGGGTCTCCCCCTTCTCCCT
This sequence comes from Artemia franciscana, assembly GCF_032884065.1. Lineage (NCBI taxonomy): Eukaryota > Metazoa > Arthropoda > Branchiopoda > Anostraca > Artemiidae > Artemia > Artemia franciscana. The sequence goes on from NC_088867.1 coordinate 55,195,275, forward strand.
GTTTAATAAGTCTTATGCCTGTGTGTATTTTTCAACCATAAACATTTACTCATACCATAATTTTATTTGCTCATGCATCAATTTTTCACGCTAGATAGCTACTCTTATTTCCTTAATTTTCTTCTTATTCTTCTACAAGTCTTCGTTTTTGTTTAATTTGATTCTTTTTTCTTTTGTTGCTTTTAGATGCAATTTCTTTTGTTGCTTTTAGATGCGATTTATTTTGTTGCTTTCGTATACGATTAAAACTACTGTTTACATAGCATGCGGTAATAACAAACAAAATGACTTTTATTGTTTGACTTAGCTCCTGGCATAGACGGATGCCCGGTATGCCCAAAGTGATCCATGCAATATAATCATTAGTTTTTTTGGTTATTTGATCTTTATCGCTGATAAAAACCTTGAGACAACCTTGGTAAAAACTTTTTACCTTGAGAAAAAGGACAGCAAATAATTGAAAGGGATACAAACATCCCTCAAAAAGAGAGGGGAGGGTCCCTCACTAGTCACTTGCGGCAAGCGTTATTTGATTCTTAGAACCGGTACTAGGAAGAGAAATTATTTATCCCATCTTGTCTAACTCCTCAAGGGACCTTTTTTGTGCCATAAATAGCACTGCATATATCCATGGAATCAAACCCCCTCCCCAGTATGATTTTGACAGCCATTACTGGTCAGACACTGAATAGGACGGCCAGTAGCTTAAGAGTGACTGAAATCAGCAGTAGTAGGCCACTATCTGAGCGTGCTATTCTAAGGAACACCAGGAGAAGGTTGACACTACTACCTTATACCCTTAGGGATAGTTTTGGGTCCACCTCTTGAAGGATTTCGAAAAATAATAGATTGAAACCAGCAAACCAAGGTTCGACATAATAGTCCTTTTAGAGATATCTGACGATTTTTCTCGGCAAGGATACATTTGAAGGTCGAAGTATCTAGTAATAAAGAATAAAAAGGAAAAGAAAAATATGACAGGGGTTTTGTAAGGCCAAAAAGTCTCTCTTCTTCAGCGGCGCTATAAGAAAAAGTTGGATGGAAACAAGTCCCCATTTCCTGAATGAAAATGGGAACGATCTATTAACTAAAGAATTCAATTTTCCTCTTTTATCTGCGGGAGGATGATTATCTGCGGGAGGATCTGCGAAGAGGAAAATTACAATCTAGTTACCCCTTTCTTCCTTAATACCTTGCTCTCTGAGATAAAGTTTGACTGTTCTTTCCATTTTTTTTTTTAACGACTCCTGAAATACAATGGCATTTTAAATAGAACAAGAAGCTTTTTCTAAAAATACTAAAAACTTTCCCGTAAAAATTGAAAGGTGTTAAGAATGGGGGAAACCTTTTCATACACGAAATAATTGTGTTCGCTTTTGTCTTTTTTACTTCTTAACCGCCTAAAAAAAAAAAAATTCGTTTTTGTTTTGAAAAACTTCATTTTTTCTGGGTGCAACAAAAAAATCCTTTTTAATTATGAGCCCATTCAGACATAAGAATGTTTTAAGTTTTTCGTGACTATTTTTCTTTAGTCCAGTGCGCTATTCATGATAGACCTGTGCTACTAATGATAAAGGGAAAATATACAAAAGAGCCCGCCGTTTAGATCAATTCTTAGAGCATGTTATCGTATATTAGAGCAGCTATTTATTTCTTTTTTTTTTGAATGGTGCCAGTTTTATTTTCCCACGTTATTTTAGATAATATTTCCTCTATGTCGATTTTCTACTTTAAAATTAAGCTTTTATTTAAAAGACCTTTAACCGTAAAGTCAAAGATCGTAAAGTTTTTTTTTCGCTGAAGTAATACACAGAATAAACAATTTTTTTTATAAAATGAATTTAATTCACAACCGATAACGCACTTAATTTCTTTTTTATTCTTTGAACGATTCCAAGGGTAACGTTCAAATTTATTCTTAAAATTTGTCATTGTCGATTTTTATTTCGTAGATGATAGATATGTTTAAAACCTGTAATGTACACTATTTCTTTTTTTTGCCTGTTTAGAGAAGATAGACTATTTAGTAGTTCTCAATTGAAAGTCAGCAGTCAACATTAAAATTCAAAACAAATAGAAACTATTACGTAGAGGAGGGAGACCGCCTCCTCCTTAGAAACTTGCTTTTGACTCCAAAGTTTGTTTTTTTGTTCCAATAATTTGGAATAAGTCCTTAAACACGAGGTTCATTTAATTTAAAATAATAAAATTTTGTGAAAAAAAGAGGTGCAATAAGGAGTGGGCTACCTTCATCATATCATATGTTTATGGCCCGGTTTTTAAGAACTGGCCCGGTTTTTAAGGAATGTGCTTTGCTTTGTGGTTCGGTATTGTATCGTCATATCTGTGTCAAAACTATGGGTTAAGCTTCCCAGCTCTGCCCAGGAGTTGTTGGAAGTAAGTGTTTTCAATCTAATAAGATATTGTTTCTTCCTTCATCTAACAGTTAATCTTAGCCACTTATTTACGAAAATAATATGACCACGCATTGGGCCACACTTTGGATAGTTGGACGGAGAACACAAGGTGGATGGAGTGGGGCTGAAACAAAATACTTAGAAGAAAAGTTTCTGAGCTATTTGTCACATCTCCATTCTTACAAATTACGATTCTGACTGCGTATACTCTATTCTTTGAATTTGACGAAAAGAATTTTGAATTAAATTTTGAATTAAAAGAATTTAATTCTTTTACCATCTTGTCTGCTAAAAGAAACAATAAATCAGTCGAACATAAGAGATTCTACAATCAGTTAATTATACCAACACGATGAGTAAATTAGCTATTTAGCTCCATGCATCTGTTGAAGTTGGATCCCTTTTACTACAAGTTTAAAGGCTTTAAAAAAATTTATATGGAGCAATCTAAAAAAAATGAAAAATCTCAGCCCTTTAATCAGCGTTTTATTGCTTTCCACATGAATAGCCAATTTATTTGACTTGTTTTTATAATCAGCAGAAAACTAATTCGAAGAAAAATGCTTTACATGGTTTGAATTGGTCTACCTACGTGGTCTAAGGTATGTTCATTTTAATTTTTGTTTCATTTTTCATTTTGTTTTGTATTGCTCTTCATGCATTTACTAATGTATTTTTTTTCTAAATCGTGATAATTTACATAATCAGCCAGAGGCTCCTAAGGCCGGGGGAGGAATAAAAAGAGACGTGCTAAAGGTATAGCCGGGGCGAAGTTACCCAAAATCCTAAATTTCTGGCCTCTTGCAGAGGATGGTCTGGGTACTATTATAAAATTTTAAGTGTTTCTTTTATTACCCCACCCCAGATAAAATCCTGTGTTTGTCTGCTTGTGTTAGATGTGTAACATATAACAAATTCTTTATGGTTGACTTTTTTGATTGATTTTTTTTTTTTTTTTGAATCTCAAAAGGAAAATAATTTCCTGTTGAGAAAGGTTTCGTCGTTTCGTCACTTCGAAGTTGACCAAAGATGGAGGAAATGCATTGGGTGTGTAACGTTGAGTAATTTATTGAATTCGTTCAAATAACCCCTTAACACCAGAATATACATCAATAAAGGCTAACAATAATTTAAAAAAAAAATTTCCCACTCCCAATGAATATTTTTTTAATTTTACTTTAAACGACCCATAATGTTCTGCCTCCCTAATGCCAGCTGGGATATCATTCCAAATAGCCGGAGCTAAATACCTAATTCCGAAAGCTGCAAGTGTGGTGTCTTGGTACTCAACAATCAAATTATCTGCCTCTAGTGTCATACCCATGGAGTGATCGATTTGTGAATGAATCGTTTGGATTCATTATGCCCCAAAACCAGGAGCCACCCTACTTAAGATCACCACAAGCAACATATTGGAAGGAGCGTGCAATACGGCGCTGCTAATCTGGAAGACGTTTTTCTTCTCTCTTAATGTGCTGAAAGAGGAGGAAGCGTCTTACATCGTCATCCAGATTGTGGTGACGTGTTTCTAATAGAGCGGATGTTTTGAAAAATGGCCACATGGTAAAGATGAATTCTATAATTGTTTAGTTCATTCAGGTTTTTTGCAAAGAGTTAATATTTGTGATTTGGTAAATTTTATCACATTTAGTTTACCTATTGCTGCTAAAAAGAGGAATATATTAACAGTTAGCAAAAAACAGTGCACCATTCGCTTTGTTTGCCAAGAAGAAAATTTTTCCCATTTTCAACTGGACAACGTCGGAACCAAATCAATGTTTGTAATAGGAGAGAAAATATTGTCTGGAAAATCATTAATGTTAAGCTACGGCGATACCATATGATTGTGCATATTGGATTTGTTTTTGCATCAATTGTCTCAATTGCATGACTGCATGGCAGCCTTCATCAGCACTTGCACAATAACAATACAAAATTGGGGATACAGGATCGGGAGGATGATGAACATAGTCCTGTCCATTTATTGTATCCTCAATTTGACGTGCTTTATGGAGCCTACAGTAAGTAGAGTAATGAGTATGATATTTGCAGCGGTTGCAGTCTTCACATGTGCTAATTGCGCTAATTATTATCAAAGATCTACACTGCCCAGCTATTACAAAGACCAACAAGAATAAAATACCAACAGTGAACAAACAAACCGATCTATAGAATGTAGAAAGAAAATATGAGAACTAAAACGACTCGGATATTTTGCCTGTATGAAATCGAGGCGTCTTCCATGCTGACAAAAAAAGATAAAAACAATAAAAAAGCGAAAATCCCAAACAAAGAATAGGGAAAAAAGAAAACTTAGAATAGGGCCACCAAATGGCTCCGGTATAAAAAAAAAATTCCTACAATATATATTTACTTGTGCTAAGATCGAGAACCGCGACCGTGTGAATCCGTCAAACCCATCATGGATCAAACCGCAGCACATTATTGGAATGCAAAATGACGAGAGGGCACTGGAAAAATTGGCAAGGATGGCAATTATCATAATCAATGCTGAAATGGTATATGTAATGACCAAATGAGTCATTGCAATGGTTGCATGTTTTCTGGGCGAAGAGGGCTACAAACCACTCAGGTTTTATGCTATCTCCTTCGGGACATATTTTTAAAAGGTATATCTGTTAACGTTTTGTCAAAACGAGAACCTCCTCCGATTTTTAGTGAAGATGTTGAGGCACAAGCTGTAACCTTGGTGAAGGACTGCCAGAAGCTTCCAGTAACAAAGGAGCAATTACGAAGCTCTTTGGGACAGGTAGCGAAAGAAAAGGATTTGTCTCATAAACTTTTTAAAAGATGGGATACCAGGGGAAAGGTCATGGACAACTTTTTAAAACGAAACAATGACCTGACAGTGCGTATTGCAGAACCGACACATGGGGGCAGAGCGACCTTGACAGAAGATAATTCACAATTTTTTCACTACTTAAAAAGAACAACTTCTGACAGACGAAAAACTTACTGAGAATGACTTAAAAAATCCTGCCATATGGTTTAACTGCAACGAGACTATGATTAGGTACGATCCACCTTTGCCTGTTTTAGCACAGAGATCTAAAAACTTTTTAAAAATTGTGTGAATGAAAAGGATGGGTTAACCGTGTTGGCCTGTGCTAATCCTAAAGGTGAGTATCCCCCCCGCAGGTTGTTTACAAGGATACTATGATAAACAAAAATTTCCTCGAAACAGTTCCACAAGATGTAAAGGAATTCCATAGCGAATCAGGAGCGATGACGAAGGATGTATTTTTCGAATGTATGCAATTGTTTTCCTTATGGCTAGCTGCAAAGGGTTATGAAAAGGTTGTTTTAACTATGGATGGCCAAACGAGTCATATATCATTGAAGGTATCTGAATTTGCTAAGGAAAAAACCATTACGCTATTGTGCATATTAACGAATGCAACTCACCTTTTGCAGCCCTTGGACGTAGGTATATAAGAACCTTAAAAACAATTGGAAGAAGCACGCAGACCTCTGGACAAAAGGAAACGTGGATGAAAAGGGCAATAGGATAGAAATTATCAATAGTGGTCCTCCGAAAGTGGTCAAGATGTCTTTTTGTCAGCATCTTCCATATATCTTTAGACAAACCATGACCCAAGAGATATGTAAAAATGCGTTTAGGAAAAGTGGAATTTTTCAATGGAATTCCCTTCACGTAGATTTTATTAAGTTAGCTGACCTAAGGTCTAATCAGGATGAACTAGGGCCAACAAAGAGTGTAATTTTAACAGAATGTGCTGGAATAGACCTACAAAACACAACAAGCAACAGCCAGGGTTTCATAAATAGCTCTATAATTATAGGCCAACCACTTCTACAAACCAAAATCAAAATAATCAAAGATCATTTAGAGAGAAGCTTTAAGCAATGTACATTACGGGACTTTCTCTCAAATGACAGACCAATTTGGACAGGTGCCACAGAAATGACTGGTCTATATGAATATTGGAGGTCTGTGGAAAATGACTTATCAGTCAGAAGTAGGAGCAACCTCAATGAACCTCTGGGAATCGGAAAGGAATCGGAAACTTGACTCGCAAGGGAATCGGAAAGATAAGGCCATTCGCAGGTTAATAGACCCTCAGGTACAGGCTTTCTTAAACCCATCAAGTTGAACTATTAAGTTCACATACATTTTCCAGTTTATTCTTTTATCTGTGTTGCTGGTGTATTTTTTATTATCATAGTCATTTAATATCAAGTACCTGCTACCTGCAGCTCCTTCCAATAATTTTGAAAACAAAAATGATATAGATTTCAACAGTTTAATTTTTACCATTCTATGTTTCAGGAGTGACATCGTTCAGTTGGCCTTGGCAATTTTTAGCAAATCCTGCGAGGTATAAATGGGTCAACACAATCCATTTTATTTGTGTGATGATTGTTTCGATCTTGAACTCCATTGCATGGATCCATTATAGCCCAAAACCAGGAGCCACCCTCCTTAAAATTTGCAGCAGCAGACTATTGGAAGGAGCGTGCAATACGGCACTCCTAATCTGGAAGGCGTGTTTCTTCTCTTTTAATGTGCTGAAAGAGGAGGAAACATCTTACATCCTCATCCAGATTGTGAGTGCAGTTGTATGCGAGACGCTTCTGCCATGGGTATATAACCTTTGATTTATATTTCTTTTTTTTTATTTGGCATACATGATATAATGAAAGTGTTAAAAAAATGCTACTTTTGGTATAATGAAAGTGTCAAATTTAAATTTTAATATGTAATGAAGGTATAAAAGCTATTAAGTTTTAATTTTGGATGTAAATCCACTCAATGCACTAAAGCCAATGAACATTAAAGAAAAAAGATGGCCTTTTCGAGCCTTTATTGCTGGCACATATTTGTCATGCGGCTCCACCACGCCTAGGGTGCGTGGCTCGTTCCACCTCCCAACTATGCTGAAATCTCTTTTGCTTGGGTCAAGAGACAGCAGACAGCAGAGTTACTTTCAAGCAAGTTTTAACCAGTCTTTGAAACAAATTCTGTTTCTTTACCATCACTGTAACAGACAGCCTTTTTTTTTTACTGTCAATGAGATCCTCACTCCTATACGTTTTTCGTCCCTGATATATATCATCTGACGAATGTTCTTCGTCACTTCTCGAAGTTGTAAGTCTGAATTGATATGTAGGTATGTATTGACAAGTATTTACAACAGATATGCTTTGACTTCATTCGACGCATTTCTGCTGATTTCTTCTGATTTGTTAGCTGAACTAAATTGCACTTAGTCGTTTTGGCATAACCTCAAGCTGCTGACCCATAATGAAGACTTGCAACTTCTTTTATCTGAAGTGGTCTTTTCTGAATTTTCAAATCAACTAAATGACCTAAAGTACTTCTCAACAGGATATTTATTTGCCAATTACCATTTTAATTAGAATCTAGTACATGCTTAGTCATTCCCATTAGCGTACTGACTGCGCCAAAATAAACAGGTTATTCATCAACCTCTAATATTTGTCCTCCAAAATTAGCTTTAGTCCCACATTAAACCTCTCATTTACTCCTAAACTAAATTAAAAAACATGTTTATCTATTGAAAGTAAGTAGCAGCATTGAGATTCAAAACAAACACAAAGTATTCCGTATATGAAGGGGTTACCCCTCTATTCCTTAATACCTTGCTCTCTGAGCTAAAGTTTGACTGTTCTTTCCATTATTTTTTTTTGTAACGACTCCTGAAACACAATGGCAGTTAAAATAGAATAAAACGCTTTTTCTAAAAATACTAAAAACTTTACCGTAAAGATTGAAAGGTGTTAAGGATGGGAGAAACCCCTTCAGACACGAAATGATTTTTTTTACTTTTTACGTCTTAACCGCCTAAAAAACAAAATTCGTTTTTGTTTTTTGTCTTGAAAAACTTCATTTTTTCTGGGTGCAACAAAAACAATCCTTCATAATTATGAGCCCGTTCAGACATAAGAATGTTTTGTTTTTCGTGACTATTTTTCTTTAGTCCAGTGATTCATGAAGGACCTGTGCTACTAATGATAAAGAGAAAGAAAATACAAAAGAGCCTGCCGTTTAGATCAATTTTTAGAGTATGTTATCGTATATTAGAGCAGCTATTTATTTCTTTTTTTTTTGAATGGTGCCAGTTTTATTTTCCTAGGTTATTTTAGATAATATTTCCTCTAAGTCGATTTTCTACTTTAAAATTAAGCTTTTATTTAAAAGACCTTTAACCGTAAAGTCAAAGATCGTAAAAAATTTTTTTTCGCTGAAGTAATACACAGAATGAACAATTTTTTTTATAAAATGAATTTAATTCACAACCAATAACACACTTAATTTCTTTTTTATTCTTTGAAAAATTCCAAGGGTAACGTTCAAATTTATTCTTAAAATTTTTCATTGTGGATTTATATTTGGTAGATGATAGATATGTTTAAAACCTGTAATGTACACTATTTTTTTTTTTGCCTGTTTAGAGAATATATACTATTTAGTAGTTCTCAATTGAAAGTCAGCAGTCAACATTAAAACTCAAAACAAATAGAGACTATTACGTAGAGGAGGGAGACCACCCTCTTATTAGAAACTTGCTTTCGACTCCAAAGTTTGTTTTTTGTTCCAATAATTTGGAATAACTCCTTAAACACGAGGTTCATTTCATTTAAAATAATAACATTTTGTGAAAAAGAGGTGCAATAAGGAGTGGCCTACCTTCATCATGTCATATGTTTATGTTTTTTGTGTCAGCTGCTCTTCTGGTGCTTTCCAATGTCTTTAACAAACCTGGCCCGGTATTTACGCAATGGGATTTTGTATTTTTTTTTTTCGTCATTTTATCGCCGAACAACTGTCAAAACTATGGGTTTCTTTTCCCAGCTCTGCCATGGAGTTGTTCGAAGTAAGTGTTTTCAACACTTAGCTTTAAAATATTATATGAACAATAATTCTTTTACCATCTTGTCTGCTAAAAGTAACAATAATTGTCTTCTTGTCTGCTAAAAGTAACAATAACAAAAAGTAACAATAATAATTTAGTACAAGTGTAATTTTAGTATAAATTAGTCAAAAAATATTGGAATTTTAGTTTCAGAGTCTTTGAGAAAAGCTTCTTATGTTAGTCCTGGTGCTGAGAAGAAGTGCAGTGGATCTAGTTTATAATTGTTTAAATATACTTTTCTAGAATTTTCAACGACAACTGATAAAACTAAAACATCACTTCCTAGGTATAATTTAGTGTAAACTAATAAGTTTACATTTAAATGATTTCCATTTTACTCTTATATATTCTTCTTCAGAAATATTTTCCCCTGTTAGTATCTAAAATAAAATTTGTCTATTGAAGGTAATTTTGTGTCACTTGTTTTTTCATAGATATTAATATATTCATAGGGATATATCCTTTTCTTTATTATTTCTTTAAATTCAACATTTAACATTCAACGCCAGTGATGATGAAACAATCAATAATCTAAATATTTTCAGATTCAAAAACACTGGAAAAATTTATCAGAAAATGAAATTTAGAATGAAGTCAATCGTAAATCCTTGAATATGAGTTTTAACCAGCTCCACATAGCTAAATGTGCTTTTTAGAACCAAGTGAAGCTGTCTAACTCAATGGAGACCTTCGAAGGAAAAATTGCGAGACAAAAACCAACTATGCAAAAAGTTATGTGAAAAAATGACAAGAGGAGGATGATGTCAACCAGTCTACTGTTTCACTAAGACAGCAACCTCATTTATAAGACAACTAACAATAAGGTTCAATTGCCACAAAAGCCATCAGGCTTTTTGGCAATTTTTAGTATTGTTTTTTTAAATAAAATATCTATATAATGAATAAAAGCCTACTACGTCGCTGTGGAGATAGCCACAGTGCAGCAACCCAACCATAAATATTAACAAGAAGAAGAATATCTAAAACAATTTTGCGCGAGGAATGCATTCTATTAGCAATAGAGTCGAATAACATTCTATAAATTGTACAGCAATGTGAGTGGAGAGAGACTTGACTGGCGTGTATCATTTTCTACTAAATTGTTACAAATACTTCACAACTACTGTGGCTGCACAAAGAAAATATAATTTATCGGGCCTGACGTGCACACATGATGTTATTCTGATTAGATGGGTGAAAAGCAAAAGAGCTCGGCAGAAATTTCACAAATATTTCCTTAGAGATCCAATTATCTAAATTTACGTGAAATGAATCCCCTGAATTCGGTTTAAATTTTAAATGGACATGTGGGAAGTAACCCTAATGTTAGTAATTTAAGGTTGATAATGTGCTTAATACTAAGTACAAACTCAGGGTTAATGAAAAAAGCTTCCAGTCATCGTGATTGCCTCGGGATTCTGCACTTAAATGCACAAGTTTTATCGTCATCGTTTGATCAATTGAAACTTTTGTGTGTGGATTGTTCTTATCCAGATATCATCGATCTCTGCAAAACTTTTGTCACAAAAACATCTGAGGTAATTCTCGAAATTCCTGGGTATGCTTTGCGAAAAGTGACCACACATAACTATGAGCAAAGATGTTCTTGCAATTTACATATTAGATACTTTGAATTATAAGATACGTGAAGATCTGTCAAAACATGCTGAAGGTATTTTTGAGTCTTTGTTCATTGAGGTATAAACTTCATCCCGGGAGGTGATAATTGTGGGAGAAGTGCATAGACCACCAAGTGGTTCTTCTTTGTTCTTTTTTCAAGTGTTTAATGAAGTAATTTTGTCAATGCATAAGCAACCTTGTGAAATAATATTAATGGGTGATTTTACTATAAACTTCCAGAAGAATAATAACTCAGTACCGGCTGATTTTCTTTAAGCGATACTGACTCATTGCCTCTTACCCACAATCATGATTCCAACTAGAGTTACTAAAAATTCAACTACTTTATTAAATAATATAGTTTCTTCTCTAGTTGAACATGAAAGTACGGTTTTGATTAATGATATTTCAGACAATTTTCCAATAATTTGGGATTTGTTGATTCCAAATAAGCAAACCAAGCCTCTGATTCTTTAATCTGTCTGAAAAAAAATCTTGCTCAGCTTAATGCTAAAATTCTTCAGCAGACTTAGGATTATATTGGTGAAAGAAAAGAACTAGATATAAATTTTATGATATTGTTAAACAAGCTTTTATTGATTATTTGTTCTAAAACTCCGAATAAAGTGCTACCAAAAAAATACCGACCGCTAAACCCATGCATGACAAATGGTCTTCTAAAATACTCACAGCGGAAAGATTACTTAAAGAACAAATATAATAATTGTTCTTCACTAGCTAACCTGCAAAAATTTAAAAGAACATAAAACGTTTATAAGTCACTGATTAGAAAGTGAAAACCACGTGTTATGTTTCGAAGTTTAGCGAAACCAGAAAAGATATGAGGGAGACTAGGGAAATTATTAATTCAGTGATTAGACCAGCTTCCCGTATTGCCAATCTTCCTAATTTACGTATTTGATCCGAATTTTGACCATTCTATGTTTCAGGAGTGGCCCGTGGATACTCTTTTACATGGTTCGCAAACCTTGGAACTGCACTACACTTCAGTTTTTTAATGTTTGTGTCATAACAATGTTAATGTCACAAACACAATTAAATGGGTTCGTTTTGAGGCCCATTCAACAGCTAGCTCCAGATTGGCCACGCAGTTCCAGATTGGTCACGCAGTTCCAGATTGTCCAGGGCATCTGTAATACAGGAATCAATATTTGGAAAACACTGTTTTTTTCAATTGATGTCTTAAGCGGGGAAAAATATTGGTTCATCATGACCCAAATACTGGCATCAATTATTTGCGATTCGTTTGCTCCATGGGTATATAACCTTCAATTTTTATTTCAGTTTTTTTTTTATTTTGTTTTTATTTGGAATTCATGGTATAATGAAGATTTGAAAGCTGAATTTGTCAAAAAAAAAATACAAATTCAATTACTATAGATACTTATTTGTTTTACCAACTATTTGGTTGGAATCCAATTTGTATTTTAAGCTTAATTTTAATATGTAATGAAGGTATTAATATGAAGGTAATTTTAACATGTAATAAAGCCAATGGCCATTAAAAAAAATGGCCTTTTCTACCCTTAATTGCTGGCACATATCTGTCATGCGGCTCCACCACGCCTAGGGTGCGTGGCTCGTTCCACCTCCAAACTATGCTGAAATCTCTTTTGCTTGAGTCAAAAGAGAGCAGACAGCAGAGATACTTTCAAGCAAGTTTTGCCAGTCTTTGAAACGGACAGCTTTTTTCTTTTTTTTTACAAGGACAATTAGCTTTTTTACAACGACAATTAGCAAGATGGTCACCCTGCTATGGCAGAATTCGAACTCCTGCCACAGAATGGCCAAGCACAGTATCAATCCACTGTGCTGTATCAAGGGTTGCAGCAAATGGTGTTGAAAAGATATCGGACGTAATCAAAATTGAAGAAAACAAGAAATTGTGGTTAGAAGATAAGTGACAGCGGAAATCAGAACGAGTCACTAACGAAAATGAAGAAAAGACTATCTAGAAGAGCGAGGGCAAAGCGAATTGAAATCACAGAAATACATGTTAGCCTAAAAATAATTGTTTTCTTCTTAAACGGCTTACATTCAAGACTTCTAGCCAAAGATGGAGTATAGTATCGACTGTTAAAAAAAAAACAACTTTTAGCAGCCTATTCCGAAAATATCATTAGCAACTTATCTAAATAAAACACTACCGGCTATTTTTTTCAGTGTCCTAGGTTTGTTGCTCTTTTCTGTTACAAACCATTTCCGGTAACTGAGGTAAGTATAGGTAGGGTTGTGAACAGAAAAACCCGAGGAATATTCGAAATATATCATGTCATTTTTATTTTATTTTTAGCTCACGGACTAATTTTCATTCTCAAAACTGATCCCAGCCTGGCTAATAAACTACAAATAAGGAAAATTTTGAACTTTAATGAATAAATGGTAAACAGTGACGTAAAAATAAAATATTTTTGGGGAGAAGTATTTATTGAAATTGTAATTTTCGTTAAAAAAAATACTAAAATAGCCCAAAAGGATATTATGAGGTAACTATACGTCGGCCAATGTCTGTAAATAGCAAAGGCAAATCTCCGCGAGTTTAATGTCTACTCAGCACTGAATCCACAAAAGACAATAAGAAGACGGATAAGCGGATGTAAATTGTGATTGATTTCGTAGCCTCATTTTTGTAAATAATACATTGCGTTTACAGTTTTTACAGGTGAATTAGGTGCAAATGCTTCAATAACTTTATAGGTGTTTTACGCTGCCTTTTAGACATAATCACTGTGTATGTTGTTGAATTAACTTTCGATAAAAAGAATACAGCCAGAAATAGTTTTGATTTATCCCAAAACACATGTAAAAGTATTCTGTTTATATAAGACTTGGGAGATTAAACTTGAAATTGCGGCTTTTTCCTACTCATTTAGTCAATGTTAGATTTATAACATCAACTAGGTTCGAAATAGTAGTTTGTAGTTTTGAAGGTTTTCTGGCCACTGCCAGGCCCGGTTTTTCTAATTGTTTCATTTATATTTTACTATAATTTGGTCTTGTTCTCTGTCTTTCATCGGCTTTAACTTGAAAATCTTTCGCGCTGAACACCGTGGACATTATTACGGCTAAAGGATAAATTCCAAATGTGAATACATACGTCTGGTGTCAAGTAAAATGAAACGAAAATAGGCTAGGAATGAGGTCTACGCATTACTGACATCAGCGATCACAGTGGCGGAATTCTAAACTCAAAATAAGGGCTGACAATTTTGAAAATAAAAAGTAACATGAAAACGACTTGATGATATTTAGAACAGCAGGTAAAGGGTAGTTTAATACTCTTCTGTTTTTTTTTCTTTTTTTTTGTCAGCATCGCATCTATGGAGTCTCAGTTTAACTTTCAAGGTGTTAAGGCCTCTTTTGTGATAGGATTTGCGAGAAAATGCGTATCTTGATTGTTTAGCAGTGAATAGTGTTAAGAATCACACCATACTGTAGACAATTAAGTGCAGAACGGGACAGCTAAAGATCTGTCATATTATTCAGACTAATCTGAATTGAATTTAAACAAAATGGGAATAGTTGTGGGAAAAGTCAAAGTCATTGCCAATTGTAAAAAAGCCAAGACAGATTTTCCAATTAAGTGGGCAGCCCAGTCAAGGTTAATTTTACCCCCCCCCCCCCTTGACTGCCGTTGTTAATGTCTCCCATTTATGCTACACCTCTCCGTGCATGCACGTCCCTCCACAATGCCGAACTAGAGTCAACCTGTTTAGGTTCTACCTTGCCTTTTTCGCAATTATAATTGCCAAATTGACAACTGTCGATTATAACTGACGAAGGCTAATTGTTTATATGTAGTCCAATTTGCCTATATATAGCCAAATTTGCCTATATATTGGCAGATATTGTCAATATATTCTTACTTTAAGCGGCGGGCATAGGCTAGATGGGATGAGGGTCTGAACGTAAAGATGGAAATAGACACATTAGCCTTGATAATATGAATCTATATCTGCACACATTACGCAGGTCACAATAAAATGGGACTGCACTTACAGTAGAGTCTGCATAGGGTTACAGTTTTTATGCATGGGCTCTAACTATTAAGTGAGCCTGTATATATTTTTGCGTGAGAGGGGTTGCCTGAACCCTGAAAAAGTGCATTTCTAGGACGAAAGATTTCAACTTTTCTTAAGTGGTCATTCAGATCAAGGGACACATAATGTTTTGAAGTGTTATTTTGCAAGTCACTTTAATACTCTTCTCTTTTTTTCTCTTTTTTTTGTCAGCATCGCATCTATGGAATCTCAGTTTAACTTTCAAGGTGTGAAGACCTCTTTTGCCATGGGATTTGCGAGAAAATGCGTATCGTGATTATTCAGCAGTGAATAGTGTCTATAATCACATTACATCGTACACAATTAAGTGCAGAACGGGACAGCTAAAGATCTGTCACATTATTCAGACTAATCTATGTACAAATCAAAAAAAAAATTTAGAATAAACAATCTTGTGAATATTGGAGATCCGAGAAATGAACATGGCTACTGACAACCGGGTTTGACTCTTACTTTCGACCAAGTGACAGTGGCAATGGCTTCGGGCATTGATGCAGCTAATCAAAATGATGACGAAATTCTTTGTCCCGTCGAACAACAAAAAGTGTCTCTGCTATTAGGTTTGCTGAAAGAAGTTTTCGGAAATGTAAAAAAAAGGCCCTGGCGGGAAGGACAATGTCAAAGAAATATGCGACCGGATCCTCGTTCTACATCATAATTTTATATAAGAGAACTCAGAACTACTTCGTAAAGAGAATCGCCAACTGCAAACAATTGTGAAACTGCAAGAACGTATTTGAGACCTAAATAAAACACCCATTTCTATGCTTGGGGTTGCACAGCCGACTGTGACCTCATCCCATTCATTTGCATCTGCCGTACGTGGCCAAAAATTCGGTCATTCTTGAACCCGTAGAATAGGACAAAAATAGTGATAAACGTCTGGGCCAAAATGATTTACAAAAGCTGACCAAAAGTTTTTACCAGGCTATCGACAAAGACAGTAAAAATTTTGCTGTGAAAAAGACAGTACCTGCGAAGAATGGAAAAATTATATTTGAACTGGGTTCCGATTCTGATGCAGAAGAGGCAATTTCTACATTTAACAAAAAAGTAGAGGTTACGAAATAACAAGAAAGTAGAGGAAAGTAGAGGTTATAAAAAACAAAGCTGTACAAAATATAAAGCTGTGCAAGTGAAGAAAAAGATAACGAGAATAATCGTATAAGATGTCACGGAGTGTGAAGATGCCGATTCGTTCCGCACAGACTTCTTTCGACGCAACGATAATGTAAAAGACATGGTTGATCATGGTGAGCTAATGAAAGGTGTCACAGTGTTGTGGAAAGATAGAAACCGTGTGAATGTCGTACTTGGAGTTAGCCCGAAACTCCGCAAGTCCATCTTGTTAAATGGTCACGTGAAACTTAGCTTCTTGTTGAAGCGCTGTGAAGACTAAGTGTTCCCAATAAAGTGTTCAAGTTGCTGCCTTTATGGCCACCGAGCAACTGAGTGCAGAGGCACGCAGTTCTGCTCTTTTAGCATGGGTAACCATTCATTTGATGATTGCTCAATATGATTTCCTGATCGCTCATCGTGCCGTGCTTGTCACCATAGCAAGACCATTGGAAGCCCGCATGCGTCGTTCGAAATTAAAAAGTGCCTAACTGCACAAAAGATTATAGCAAAACTGAAAGACAGGATTCTGTATGCCGAGGGTCAATAATGTTGCAATCAGGCAGTGTAAATAATGTGAGTAAATCATTGTCTTTCATCCAGATTAACTTGCAGCATTCTATCCATTCAATGGTGCAGTTACAACAAACACTTGCAGAAAGAAAGCCGGATGTTGTTCTGCTGCAGGAACCCTATGGTAATAAGTTCAGAAAGCTTTCGTGTATTCCCAGAGAATACGGTTGTTTCTCAAAAATTGATTACGATAGAAGATTTTTTCAGTGCAGCTGTTTTAATTTAAAAAATGTTATCGTGCATATATTAATTATGATGATTCGTCTAATGAGTGTGTAACTGTGTCTATTTATTTGCCAAGTCATAAAGTTGTTATTTCGTCAATACCCATCAATTCAGTCAGTACCTGATGTATTAGCTGTGACTGATGGGTTAAGCAATCATAGTAATCATATTGTTGGTGGTGACTTTAATGATAAAAGCCCGATTTTGATGACAAATTGCAATAGTGATCGAAGAGGAAAAGAATTAGAAGATTATTTTGCTAATAAGAATTTAGTTGTTAATAATGACCCATATGCGCCGACGTTTTACGTCGGCTCTTCTAGCCCTGATGTCATAGCTGTAGGTTCTAATCTAGTTCAGTTTGCTAAGGAATGGACGGTTCATTCGACTTCCCCGTCATTGTCTGATCATTTTTATATTTCTTTTGTAATAGTGTTAGATGTTATGCAACGTGTAGAAACTTTCCCTCTAAAGTATGATTATAGTAAAACAGATTGGAGAATATTTAGTTCAGTTTTACTTAGTAGAATATATTATGTGTATTCGCTTCCTGTGTAGCCTGTACAAGAGATAGATGTGGTTGTTGAAAGTTTTAGAAAGCTGTTTTTTGATGCCGCTGCTGATTCTACCCCAGTTTTTGGTAGTAAAAGATCAAAAAAGTATGCTAGGTGGTGGAATCCGGAATTGACAAGATTAAGGCACATTTGTAGAAGGAATTTGAGAATTTATAAAATTTTAGATGATTTAGAAAGTGAAGTAAATACGAAAAATTCCCTTAAAGATTATAAATATGAAATTGTAAAAGCTAAGAGAGAAGATCGGAAAAAGTTTTGTGAAGCAAGAGCTAGGCTTTGATCCATGGCAAACTATTCACAAGATATGTCGGTCAGATGGCGGATGTATTCAGCCTGTGCATGTGTTAAAAGATCATAGTAACAGAACTTCATCACTGAAGAAAGCAGGTGATGAACTTTTGGCAAAGTGGCTCCAAAAAGATGAAAGTGTTAATATATGATGGTGATAATATGTCCCATTCCGATGTGAGAAAAGTTCAAAATTTTGTTCAAAATGTTACTTCTGGAGTAGATGAAATTAATGCTGATGTTTTAAAAGATGCTAGTGATTCTTTGAAACCAATGAAAGCTCCAGGTCCAGATGGAATCTTAAATTTTGTTTTGAAAAAATTATTAATGTGATAACACAATCTTTTCTAAAAATCATAAAAAGCATGTTTAAATTTATGTTATTTTCCTAAGGAATAGAAAAAACCTAATGTGATAATTATTTTGAAAAAAGGAAAGAAAAATGATGTGATTCCCCATTCTTATCCCCCTATTAGTTTACTGTTGAATTTAGGTAAAGTATTTGAAAAAGTAATAATCCATAAACTGAATAATTTAAGTTCTGAAAAGAATTGGATTTCTACTTTGCGGTTTGGATTTAGTAAGGGGAAATGTACAGTTGATGCAGTAGATAATGTTGTCACTGTTGTTGAATATAATAATTTAAAAAAGAAATTTACTTTATGTATTTTTTTTTACATTAAAGGGGTTTTTGATAACGCTTGGCATCCAGGAATAATTATAAAATTGAATTATGGTTAATTAATATAAATGATCTTTTGTCGATAAATGATATGATTACCGATTTGACGTGTGATAATGTAGTGATTATAGAGCAAAGACGCCCAATGTATATGGGCCACAGGGGGATGGTGGAAACTGCAACTGGCATTAAAAGACAAATTAAAGACATACTTCTTGCTGTTTTAGGAGAACCATTTCCATGAAACCATTTCCTGAAATTCGCATCCGGAGCGTACAAGATAAATGAGCTCCACAGGCGAAACCTTCTCAAAAATTGTGCAAGAGAGGATTTACCAATATATGTGGTTTATAAAAATGTCTGCTGCTGTAGCCTTCAAAAATTTTAAGACCTGTGTGACCTGGAGGATAAAGACATTAAGCTGGTTTCATTTAACAATCGCCTCTATACATTGCCTCATTTTATGATTTTGGACCATCGAAGTAAAAGTATCGTCGTTGGTGTTAGAGGCATCAAGTCGATAAATGATGTGATTACCGATTTGACGTGTGATAATGTAGTGATTATAGAGCAAAGACGCCCAATATATATGGGCCAGAGGGGTATGGTGGAATCTGCAACTCGCATTAAAAGACAAATTAAAGACATACTTCTTGCTGTTTTAGAAGAACCATTTCCATGAAACCATTTCCTGAAATTCGCATCTGGAGCGTACAAGATAAATGAGCTCCACAGGCGAAACCTTCTCAAAAATTGTGCAAGAGAGGATTTACTAATATATGTGGTTGATAAAAATGTCTGCAGCTGTAGCCTTCAAAAATTTAAAAACCTGTGTGACCTGGAGGATAAAGACATTAAGCTGGTTTCATTTAACAGTCGCCTCTATACATTGTCTCATTTTATCATTTTGGACCATCGAAGTAAAAGTATCGTCGTTGGTGTTAGAGGCACCAAGTCGATAAATGATGTGATTACCCATTTGACGTGTGATAATGTACTGATTATAGAGCAAAGACGCCCAATGTATATGGGCCACAGGGGTATGGTGGAATCTCCAACTCGCATTAAAAGACAAATTAAAGACGTACTTCTTGCTGTTTTAGAAGAACCATTTCCATGAAACCATTTCGTGAAATTCGCATCCGGAGCGTACAAGATAAATGAGCTCCACAGGCGAAACCTTCTCAAAAATTTTGCAAGAGAGGATTTACCAGTATATGTGGTTGATAAAAATGTCTGCTGCTGTAGCTGTTCAAAAATTTAAATACCTGTGTGACCTGGAGGATAAAGACATTAAGCTGGTTTCATTTAACAGTCGCCTCTATACATTGCCTCATTTTATCATTTTGGACCATCGAAGTAAAAGTATCATCGTTGGTGTTAGAGGCACCAAATCGATAAATGATGTGATTACCGATTTGACGTGTAATAATGTAGTGATTATAGAGCAAAGACGCCCAATGTATATGGGTCACAGGGGTATGGTGGAATCTGCAACTCGCATTAAAAGACAAATTAAAGACATACTTCTTGCTTTTTTAGAAGAACCATTTCCATGAAACCATTTCCTGAAATTCGCATCCGGGCGTACAAGATAAATGAGCTCCACAGGCGAAACCTTCTCAAAAATTGTGCAAGAGAGGATTTACCAATATATGTGGTTGATAAAAATGTCTGCTGCTGTAGCCTTCAAAAATTTAAAGACCTGTGTGATCTGGAGGATAAAGACATTAAGCTGGTTTCATTTAACAGTCGCCTCTATACATTGCCTCATTTTATCATTTTGGACCATTGAAGTAAAAGTATCGTCGTTGTAAGAGGCACCAAGTCGATAAATGATGTGATTACCGATTTGACGTGTAATAATGTAGTGATTATAGAGCAAAGACGCCCAATGTATATGGGTCACAGGGGTATGGTGGAATCTGCAACTCACATTAAAAGACAAATTAAAGACATACTTCTTGCTGTTTTACAAGAGCCATTTCCATGAAACCATTTCCTGAAATTCGCATCCGGAGCGTGCAAGATAAATGAGCTCCACAGGCAAAACCATCTCAAAAATTGTGCAAGAGAGGATTTACCAATATATGTGGTTGATAAAAATGTCTGCTGCTGTAGCCTTCAAAAATTTAAAGACCTGTGTGACCTGGAGGATAAAGACATTAAGCTGGTTTCATTTAACAGTCGCCTCTAGACATTGCCTCATTTTATCATTTTGGACCATCGAAGTAAAAGTATCATCGTTGGTGATATTACCTCATAATTGTCTCGAGTTGTCAGAGAAGCTAAGTCTCCAAACATCCCCTCGCAATAGCTTGGAGAAGGAAATTGAAGTGAGAGTAAAATGGAGGATAAATTATCAACAAACTACTGGATATGATGCAAGACCAAGAGAAGAAGTGGTCCTTATTGCCATTTTTGCTGCATGTAGCAATACCCAACTACCAGAATTTCGAAACTACAATCTTTTGCATACAAATTGTGAACATTCTGTCAAATGGTGTTTCCACAAAGAGAAGCAAAGCCTCCAAGCATTACCTCGTGGTTTGTTATTAACTTTGTTGAAATGTGTCAGAAGTAAAATTCGGTTGTTCAAGACTCGGTAGCAGTCAATTCTACCGATCAGTGAATTCAAGTGTATTCCTTTTTCAGAGAGTTGAAGTATGTTTTAGCGAATTATTTGTTTTTACATTGGTTGTTAACCTTTTGCTTTTAATTGTTGCTTGTTTCCATTTGAACAACTTGAAAGAAACTAAAGTGAAAGTGACACTTGCATCTATTTAGAATCTACTTAACCCAGAATAAACACTAGCGTACAAAAATCGTCCTAGCTTACCTGAAAGTGCCTAAAGTAGCGAAACCGGGAAAGACTGGCAGACAGACAGACCGACAGAATTTGTGATCGCTATATTTCACTTGGTTAATACCAAGTGCCATAGAAATAATAATTAACGAGACCTATGGTAATTAGTCGGATAACTTTTAACCGACCACTCAGTATCACCTTAAATCAGGTATGGTGAACTAATCATTCATATCGCATCAGACATGGCTGCACAAAAAACGAAAAAAGGAGAAGAAAAGCTTATTCTATTTGTTCGTAATCCGATCTGATGAGCTTTGAATTACGTTTCATAAGTGCATTTTTATTCTTGTCATGTGACTTCTACCAAATCTGGTCATAGTGCAGTCCAACTTCTTTTCATTGGAGGATGGGGGGGGGTGAATTCACTGATTTCCTTTTTTTAACCACACATTTTTATTTTAAAATCACCAACGAAAAAACAGTTATTACTGGTCAGCCATGCTGCATGAAAAAAGAACAAGAAAAAGAATAAACCCAAAAGAGATTTTTTCCAGTCTGATGAGGGCAAAAATCCGTTTGAGAAGTGTATTTGACAAGTATGAAAAATTTCGCTGCTGCAGAATCCAGCAAGGACAAAAAATAGAAGAGAAATCCCTAGCCACATATTTCCCTTCTCCAACTCGATAGACTAAGAATGTGGTTCTTCAAGTCCATTTTTGTTTTGTTGCTCCCAGTTTGGTCATAGTGCAGACGTTAGCTAGTGTAAGATACCAAAATCTTTGGAGGGCTTAATTTTTGGATATCCTTACTTCTACTACTTACCAATATCTTAAAAAAATACGAAAAGAGAAATTACTATGCACACCCATGCTGCACAAAAAAATTAGTAATAAAACAAAAACATGTTCTCTGACTCGATGAGGACATTTGGTACTTGCCATTTATCTAAATTTTCTCCAGATTCAGTGCAGCCATGAACTATGTATCCTGTCTATTTGATCTACAAAGCCAACAACTAGGCTTAAAAAAGTTTAAGTTCATGGTAATCTTTTTAATACATGGTAGTCATGGTAGCCTTATTAGTTTTTTTTTTGGTATAATTTCTTTATTGCTGTACAATTCTGCAGAACAACAAAACAGAGAAAAAATACTATATTTTTTCTTCTCCGACTGGACAAGCACGGAATTTGGTTTGAAAAGTGCATTTTTGTTCCAGTCAGATTATTTCCTCCCAATCTGGTCATAGATAAGCCATGTTTTCCAGCCTAGCTAATCTAGATTTTTATAGTGTGTAAATTCCCTGATATCCTTTCTTCTCCTGCTTTACCATTTTTTTAAGGTGTAAAGTTTTATACAGTCGTAACATACGTGTGCAAAAAATAGAGCCCCGATTTTATTTTTTAATTTGTTAGTTGTTGTTTTTGTTTTGGTAGACCGGTTCGGCTTGATCATTCAAAAAAAGAAACAGAAGAAAAACACTAACCCTATATTTTCCTTCTCCGACTTGATACACTCAGAATATTGTTCGCCAAAAAGAAGGAAAAAAAAGCTTTAGCCCTATATCTTCTCCGACTTGATGAACTTGGAATTTCATTCGACGAGAAACAAAAGAAACAAGAACCAACCCTATATTTTACTATTCCGACTTGATGAACTTGGAATTTTGTTCGTAATATTTGACAAGAAACAAAAAAAAGATAAACTCAGAATATCGTTGGACAAAAAAAAAAAGAAGAAAAAAGCACTAACCCTCTATTTTCCTTCTCCGACTTCATGAACTCGGAATTTTGTTCAGAATTTTTTTCGATGTGTATTTTTGTACTTGTTGCTTGACTTCGTTATGGATCTTTTCGGCATCAGGTGCAGGTTTCTCTTCCCAGTCAGGTCGCAGTGCAACCATAAATTCTTTCCAGTCGGGATGTAACCTTCGGGATTTCGGTCAAACATGTTTGCCACTGCTTCCATCTCAAGGTGGCTTGTTGGCACGTCTATAAAAATAATTAATCAAAGATTATTATGTAATAACATCCACAGGCTACAAGTGCCTCTTATATACCTATAAGAGAGAGGTTTATTCTTTTTTCTAGACTATTTGGCTTTTCGAAAATAATTATTACCTTTTTCAATGCTCAATGTTTAAATTAAAAAGGCATAGCGATTTAGTCACATTTTTCAGAACTGTTTTGTCGATGGTGTGACATAAAGTAACGAAATAAACTATGATGGATATACAAACATAAGGTTTTGGTAATCACATACAAATTGTTTTCATTAAGATTTTTAATCGTGTACCCACTTGTCAATAATTGTATATATTTATTTTCAGCTCACTATTCATTTTGTTCTTCTGACTCTGTTTGACTGTTTAGTTTGAACCTGTAATATTTCAAATAAATGTATAATTTTGCATGAAAATGGCTATGGCTGCGTTTTCATATATTTTTACTCTGGTTTTCGTACCATTTACTTTGGTTTACCATTTACTCTGGATCAGTTACTCTGGTTTTCTTACCAATCACAAATCTCATGAACTGACATAATAAATGTTGAGAATTTAAATTAAAAGAAAACAAATAATGATAATTGTGTATAAAGCAAACAACGAACAAAGAATATGAATTGTAAACCGAAAGAAAACTGAAATCAAGAGCTAAGAGCTCTTATGTCACTTGTTACGACGTCGGAAGAGCCAAAAGCCAAGAGCGCAAAAACTATAAGCTCTAGAAAAATTCTAAGAATCAATAGATTGATTTAAAAGGAAAAGCAGAGGCTTTACTTTTCATCATCCTAGCAAATCAAGAAGCGCCAAACTCGCCAAAGCACTGGACCCCTCCCCCCAACAAACTCCCCAAAAGAGAACGGATCCAGTCCGGTTACATCAATCACGTATTTACGACATTTGCTTATTCTACCCACTAAGTTTCATCCCGATCTCCCTACTCTAAGTGTTTTCCAAGATTTGCGGTTTCCCATTCCAACTTCCCCCAATGTCATCAGATCTGGTTGGGATTTAAAATACGAGCTCTGCAGGGTTCGGACAGGTCGGTTCGCTTCAAATTATAAGCTCTGTCCTATTTTTATAGGATTTCCCGCGCCCAAATATAGGATTCAGAAGTCCTCAGGATCAGATATGTGGTAGATGGCGTGGGATGCTTCGTCACATAAATTACCAAGTTTCATCCCGATCCCTCCAATCTAAGCGTTTTCCATGATTTTATGTTCCCCCAATGTCACCAGATCCGGTCGGGATTTAAAATAAGAGCTTTGAGACACGATATCCTTCTAAATATCAAATGAGGTATAAAAATACCTCATTTTTTCTAATTTTTCAGAATCAACTCTCCCCCCAAAACTACCCCACAAAGATAGGATCCGTTCTGGTTATGTCAATCATGTATCTACTAGGACTTATGCTTATTTTTCCCACCAAGTTTGAGCCCAATCCCTCCAATCTAAGCGTTTTCCATGATTTTAGGTCACCCCAAACTCCCCCCAATGTCAACAGATCCGGTCGGGATTTAAAATAAGAGCTTTGAGACACGATATCCTTCCAGACATCAAATTTCATTATGATCTGATCAACCATTCTTAAGTTAAAAATACTTCTTTTTCTATTTATTCTGAATTAACGGGAACACCCCCCCCCCAGATGGTCAAACCGGGAAAACGACTATTTCTAATTTAATCTGGCCCAGTTCCTGATACGCCTGCCAAATTTCATCGTCCTAGCTTACCTGGAAGTGCCTAGAGTAGCAAAACCAGGACCGACAGAGAGACAAACCGACAAAATTTGCGATTGCTAAATGTCACTTGGTTAATAACAAGTGCCATAAAAACACTATGCTACAATGAGATTAACCGAACAGACGGACCAAAGGATGATGAGGCGATAAACGATAAAACGCTTATTCCGACAATCTTCCATGCAGGAGGGCCAACTTTGCACTTAATATCAGGGACATCAAACTTACGAATTATCTTACCATTGTTATACCAAGGGGGGAGATAATACAATATCTGAAATAAAAAGTCTGAATCTGATCAACATCATTTTTCTTTATAAGGGGATAAAGACCAGATAGATAAAGGACAGATTGATCCCAGAATGTAGCATATAGCCTACCCAGTGGACGTCTATTATACTTCCCTCAATTAGCAATATCTTAGAATAGCCCATTTGAATAACTGGACCGCATTTGCATCAGCCAGCCAGCGTTCAGCCAGGAAACACATAAGTCGCGAGAACTTCAGTCTCATTAAGCAGAGACTGCTAGCCTATATACTTATCTTCGCTCATTTTGGACTGGCCCAGCATGATATATATATATATATATATATATATATATATATATATATATATATATATATATATATATATATATATATATATATATATATATATATATATATATATATATATATATATATATATATAAATATATATATATATATATATATATATATATATATATATATATATATATATATATATATATATATATATTTAACATAGATATATATATATATTTAACATATATATATACATATATATATATATATATATATATATATATATATATATATATATATATATAAATAGATATTATAACATAGATATATATATATTTAACATATATATATATATATATATATATATATATATATATATATATATATATATATATATATATATATATATATATATATATATATATATATATGTATATATATATATATATATATATATATATATATATATATATATATATATATATATATATATATATGTATATAAATAAATAATATATTAATATATAAATATATATATAAATATATATAATAATAAATAATGTGTGACCTGGAGGATAAAGACATTAAGCTGGTTTCATTTAACAGTCGCCTCTATACATTGCCTCATTTTATCATTTTGGACCATCGAAGTAAAAGTATCATCGTTGGTGTTAGAGGCACCAAATCGATAAATGATGTGATTACCGATTTGACGTGTGATAATGTAGTGATAATAGAGCAAAGACGCCCAATGTATATGGGTCACAGGGGTATGGTGGAATCTGCAACTCGCATTAAAAGACAAATTAAAGACATACTTCTTGCTTTTTTAGAAGAACCATTTCCATGAAACCATTTCCTGAAATTCGCATCCGGGCGTACAAGATAAATGAGCTCCACAGGCGAAACCTTCTCAAAAATTGTGCAAGAGAGGATTTACCAATATATGTGGTTGATAAAAATTTCTGCTGCTGTAGCCTTCAAAAATTTAAAGACCTGTGTGATCTGGAGGATAAAGACATTAAGCTGGTTTCATTTAACAGTCGCCTCTATACATTGCCTCATTTTATCATTTTGGACCATTGAAGTAAAAGTATCGTCGTTGTAAGAGGCACCAAGTCGATAAATGATGTGATTACCGATTTGACGTGTAATAATGTAGTGATTATAGAGCAAAGACGCCCAATGTATATGGGCCACAGGGGTATGGTGGAATCTGCAACTCACATTAAAAGACAAATTAAAGACATACTTAATATAATGATAATATATAATACCAATGATAATATAGCAATGCTTCCAGGGTTTACACAACCCCACAGAGCCTATAGGTACAGGTTTTAAGTTATATCCAAAAAGCATATAAGGTTTGATAGAAGGATTTATCTTCTAAATCTTGAAAGAGGTTCATTTGATTGGAAATTAAAAGTTCTTGGTCTATTTCCAAAAGTCAAAAGTAACCGGACGGCAACAAGCCATCCCTCACACACCCTTTTTTCTTAACTCCTTTGATTAAAATTTTGAGTTGGCCATTTACTCGTAATAGTTGAAATGTCGAATAACTATTGCTTTGAATTTCACCACTCCCCCTCCCAGCCCTCAGTGGAAGCGCTATAAGCTCTATTAGTTGCTCGTCGTCAGTATATTCAGTTCTTACGGAGGGTATGGTTGTATAAACTTTTAAGGAGGCTCCTTCTATTGGAAATCAAAATTTCTTGCGCCCTTTTTAAGAGTCAAAAGTGATCAAAGGAAAATCATTCTTCGCCCCTTTTCCCCAAAACGCTTCCTATAAAATTTTAAAATAGCCAGCCCTCCTTCCCTATGGATTCGCCAAATCACTGAACACCTCCCCCCAACTCCCCCAAAGAAAGTGAATCCAGTACGATTCTGTCAATCATGTATCAAGGACATTTGTTTATTCCATCCACCAAGCTTCATCCCGATTCCTACACTCCAAGTGTTTTTCCAAGATTTCCCCCTCCAACTCCCCCCAATGTCAAACGATCTGTTCGGGATTTGAAATAAGAGCTCTGAGACATGAATTCTTTCTAAAAATCAAAGTTCATTAAGATCCGATCATCTATTCGTATGATAAAAATACCCCAATTTTCACGTTTTCCAAGAATTCCGGTTTCCCCCTCCAACTCCCCCCAACGTCACAAGATCTGGTCGGAATTTAAAATAAGAACTTTAAAGGACAAGATCCTTTTAAATATCACATTTCATTAAGATTTGGTCACCCTTTCGTAAGTTACAAATACCTCAATTTTCAAAATTACCCCCCCCCCCCCTCCAATTCCACCAAAGATAGCAGATCCGGTCCGGTTATGTTAGTCACGTATCTTAGACAGGTTTTTAATCTTCCCATCCAGTTTCATCCTGATCTCACCGCTTTAAGTATTTTCTAAGATTTCCGGTCTCCCCCCCCCCCATTTACGCTTGATCAGGTTGAGATTTAAATAAGAGATCTGAGTCACGAGGTCCTTCTAAATATGAAGTTTCATGAAGATCCGATCACTCCTTCGTAAGTTAAAAATACGTCATTTTTCTTATTTTTCAGAATTAACCCCCCCCCCCCTCACCAATAGATCGGATCCGTTCCAATTATGTTAATCACGTCTGTAAGACTTCTGCTTATATTTCCCACCAAGTTTCATCCCGATCCCTCCAATCTAAGCGTTTTCCATGATTTTAGGTTCCCCCACCCCAAACTTCCCCCAACGTCACCTGATCCAGTCAGGATTTAAAATAAGAGCTTAGAGACACGATATCCTTCTAAATATCAAATTTCATTGAGATCCGATAACCCGTTCGTAAGTTAAAAATACCTCATTTTTTCTAATTTTTCAGAATTAACCCCTCCCCCAACAGCCCCAAAGAGAGCGGATCCGTTCCGGTTATGCCAATCATGTATATAGGACTCGTGATTTTTTTTTTCACCAAGTTTCATCCCGATCCCTCCACTCTAAGTGTTTTTCAAGCTTTAGGTTTCCCCCTCCCAACTGCCCCCCCCCAATGTCACCAGATCTGGTCGAGTTTAAAATAAGAGCTCTGAGCCACGATATCCTTCTAAATATCAAATTTCATTGAGATCTGATCACCTGTTCGTAAGTTAAAAATACCTCATTTTTTCTAATTTTTCAGAAATACCCCCCCCCCCCCCCCAACTATCCCAAAGAGAGCGGATCCGTTCCGTTTATATCAATCATGTATCTAGCACTTGTGTTTATTTTTCCCACCAAGTTTCATCCCGATCCCTCCACTCTAAGTGTTTTCCAAGTTTTAGGTTTCCCCCTCCCAACTCCCCCCCAATGTCACCAGATCCGGTCGGGATTTTAAAATAAGAGCTCTAAGACACGATACACTTCTAAACATCAAATTTCATTGAGATCCGATTACCCGTTCGTAAGTTAAAAATACTTCATTTTTTCTAATTTTTCAGAATTACCCCCCCCCTCCAACTACCCCAAAGAAAGCGGATCCGTTCCGATTATGTCAATCTTGTATCTGGGACTTGTGCATGTTTTTCCCATCAAGTTTCATCACGATCCCTCCACTCTAAGTGTTTTTCCAAGATTTTAGGTTTCCCCCCTTTAACTCCCCCCAATGTCATTGGATCCTGTCGGGATATAAATAAGAGCTCTGAGACACAATATCATTCCAAACATCACATTTCATTAAGATCCCATCACCCATTCATAAGTTAAAAATACTTCATTTTTTCTATTTTTTTCCGAATTAACGGGCCCCCCATACCCCCCCCCCCCCCAGATGATCAAATTGGGAAAACGACTATTTCTAATATAAGCTGGTCCCGTCGCTAATATGCCTGCCAAATTTTATTGTCCTAGCTTACCTGGAAGTGCCTAAAGTAGCAAAACCGGGACCGACAGACAGAAAGACAGACAGACCGACAGAATTGGCGATTGCTATATGTCCCTTGGTTAATACCAAGTGCCATAAAAACGAAATTATATCAATCGAAGAATGCTGTTACTTTGTACCTCTGTTAATAGTTAATTGTGGATTGTTTTTCGATAATATAACCCATAAAATATTTGTTATTTTACTCACTTAGTAGCCACTGTTATTGTCTACGTTTTTACCTAGACACAGGGCGGCGTTATCAGCAGCGTATAATTTTTTCCCTTATGACTTGTTTCGACACTTCATACCACCCAGCTTTCTGATTTTTATTGCCAAATAATAAGTCGTTCTCGAAAGGGGGTCTCAACACAAAATAACAAAAAATAACGCCCGTGTTGGACAAAAGGCTCATTATGTTTGAAAATTGGGTTCCAAAATACGTTTTTATTTTTTTTTTTCAAATGTTAATTCTAAGACGGAGTGTGTAGGAACCCGTAAAATACTTAGTATACTCCCTAACTGGCTCCTAATGGTGCCAGTTCACGTTATTGGGGCAAAAGGCTGCTGCAGCTCTGTTTGACTTAAAATCACAATAAAGAATATAAGTAAAGAATATAAATTTTCAAGAACAATATTAGCCTTCTTTTGAGACATTAAGCTGGTTTTTATTATTTACCGTTCCAGAGCTATGGCCCGATATGTCAGCGGCCGAAAATTTGGATTTTTTCCAACTTTGAGTGACGAGGGGGCGGCTAATGTCGTCCATTCGAGCTCAAATTTCGGCTATCTCAATATCTGGAAAGGGTAGTTATTGCTGGGGTTAAGACTAACATAATTACAACATTGATTTTTTGCAGCCCCCCCCCCCCCTAATCTACCTAGTAATGTACCACAACTTGGATTTGGGTAAGCCATTTAAAAACCAACGATAATCTTGTAGAGTAAATAAATAACAAAAAATATATAAGAAAACGATGAAAAAAGGGAGAGTTGTGTTATCTAGGATCTGTCACATGTTGGGTCAATTTTGATAGTTTCCTAAAATAACATGTGGAGGATAAAAACGAGATATGAGGATAAAAAGGTCATATTTTATTGCCTGAATCACCTTTCTCCATGAACCTCTTCGTTTAGTGAAATCTGTTAAGGGGACAGTGTGTATATCATCCGTCTTATATTTTTTTTCCCTCTCCCTCTCAATTTTGAAAATATTTTCTTGGGTAATTTAGTTGGCAAATGGCTTTTCTGTCAAAAACCTTGTATACTAAAAAAATTCCCCCGCCCCTAGATTAAAAAAAAATATTTTGCCCCTCCCTAACTGTCGGAATTGAAGCAAATTTCTCAGGTTGAATTGTCGCTCAATACCGTCTGTAAAAACCAATCGAGACTGAATGACTCTGAATACCAGAATACATAACCGGTTTCGTTGTTTGCAAATTAGAACAAAGCCCGGTATGCATGTACTAAACGACATTGCCAAAACAGGATGCAATTAAGCAGATTGTTTGTTAGTATTTGAAGAATTAGAATCTACCTGTTTGTTTTCGCTTTACACATTGGCCCATATTGAGAAAGTAAATAAAAATCAGCAATTGTTATGCATTCAGTCAATTTAGGTTTTTATTGCAGAGTACAAATATCAAACTAGGTAAATATTTTTTATATTAAGCATTAGTTCTTTTTTCATTACTTCTTTCAAGTCGTTTTAACAATTGGAGTAATTTTAGCTTACTTATCGATTATATAATAGACACTCGGGAAGTGAAGTTCGATTAATGCTAAGGAAACAAAATACGATGAATATATAATAGATTAGAAACAAATTTGGGCTATATATTTGCACATTAGGGGGTGGGGGTAAAGCGTAGCATACATTAAATGCGTAAACTAACCATTGCTGTATTTAATATATGCTATGCTTTACCTCCACCCCTAATTTGCAAATATAAAGCCCAAACTTTTAATAAAGCTAATGAAATAAAACTAACCGGTTACTATCCCATCTGATCTTCGCCATCCAAATGATTTAAGGTATAAAGAAGTTACTTGACCAGTTTCTTGTGCGAAATTTTTTAGTGTCTATTATATAACCGAGAACGACAAATTTTAGTTATAGTTTATGTCAAAATTTGAAGAACTAAGCACATTGTCCAGCATTCATACATTTCTTGATATGCAAAAACTTCGAAATAGGCCTTAACAATGTCATGCAGAGCCATTTGGAGGGGGCAGGGGCAACTGAGAAAGCTGACATAATTACAATGACAAGTGGGTGGAGGAAGCATGTAACCGGGGGGGGGGTCTGTCAAAATTTGAATAACTAAGCACATTGTCCAGCATTCATACATTTCTTGATATGCAAAAACGACGAAATAGGCCTTAACAATGTCATGCAGAGCCATATGGAGGGGACAGGGGCAACTGAGAAAGCTGACATAATTACCATGACAAGTGGGTGGAGGAAGCATGTAACTTGGGGGGAGGGGGGTCTGTCAAATTTGAAGAACTAAGCACATTGTCCAGCATTCATACATTTCTTGATATACAAAACTTCAAAATACGCCTTAACAATGTCATGCAGAGCCATTTGGAGGGGGCAGGGGCAACTGAGAAAGCTGACATAAATACCATGACTTAAGTGGGCTGAGGAAGCATGTAACTGGGGGGGGCAGCCAACTTTGATTAAGTTTTTAATTTGGTTTGCCTTTCTTTTCTTATTTTTGAGTCGAGAGGGGGGGGGGTACATTTTACTTTCCACTCGCTTAATGATTTTTGTTTCTTCTATTTACCTGTTGTGTATG